>NW_027013332.1:139121-174121 GCF_036934945.1 Oncorhynchus masou masou | reverse complement strand
TGGCCGAGGAGGCGTGGCCACACTGGGCGACCTGCTGCGCTCGGAGGGAACAGTCCACACTGTCATGGAGGAAATCCGCCCCCTCCTCTCCATCCCCTCCTCCAACTTGATCTTCTTCCACCTTCTTCTCCACATCCTCCTCCTCGTTCTTCACTTGGCAGCGACACACTTCGATGCCGGAGTCGCCTGTGAGCCGGCGGTGACGGAAATGATCCTCATCCTCCTCTTCCTCATCCTCTTCTTCTCTCTTGTCTTTCTCCACGGGCTCGAAGAAGTCCACGTTGGTGGAGAAGAGGGTGTGTTTGGGGGGAGACTGGGTGGGCTTGGGGGGAGAGAGGATGGAAGGGCTCTGTCTCTCTGTGACCCCCACTTCACTCAGGCCGCCCTCCACCCCTCTCTGCTCAGCCAGCACAGTCAGGGGGTCCATAAGGATGAGTGGAGGGAGTGGCGGATGATGTGAAGGAGGAAGTGGAGAGGGAGAAGATAGTTTGGGAGGGGGGAGAGTGGGAGGGAGAGGAGAAGACGTTGTGGGAGAAGGTGTAGGTAGACGTTCAGGTGGAGGAGGGGGCAGAGGAGGAGCTGGATATCCTCCAGGAGACAAAGGGGACCTGGCAGACACAACTCCCTCCAGAGATGAACCCTCCCTGGGGAAGCCTCTCAGGACCTCCCTCCCTCCTCCTCCAACCTCGCTACCGGGCGTGGAGGCATGGCTGGTATTATCCGTCTCGTAGGTCACCTGGACAGAGAAGGAGGTGCTGGATGGGGAGGTGAGGAGGGAGCAGGACTCGCAGGAGCAGCTGGTGTAGTTGTCTGAACTCTGAGATGAGGTCAGGCCACCACCGGCACCGCTGGGGCCCGCCCTGGAGCTAACCAAGTAGGGGGGAGGGCCGAGGGGTTGTTGCTGGTGGTGATGGGGGTAGGCTGAACCGTAAGGGGTGGCTGTGTAAGCGGTGGCGCCCCCATCGCCCCCTGCAGAGCAAAGACGGAGCTGTAGGATGGAGGGGGTGAGGGGGGCTGGGCTGCCACCTCCTCATAGGACGGCAGCTTGAAGGAGGCCAGGAAACCTACAGTATAACACATGACAGATAATCAATTTCATCTCCTAACCACTAGGGTTACATGACCAGCAATAGGGACTGAGACACCAAACTCCAAAATAGTCATTGTGCAGCGCATTCAAAAGCCTTGTTTTTTTAATGATACTTCCACACTATGAGGTTGAAATGACACTCTGAAATTGACAAAATTATGATAATGCCCTTTTTGTGTAAGAGCCTGGAATTTCAGCCTGTTCAGGCGAGATGGAGTTTTTGGCCCAGATCATGACATCACAATCAGATCTGATTATTCTGACCAATGACTAGTCATCTTTTATTTGCATATGTATCCTCCTACTTTGGAGGGGTACTAGAGTCTAGGCTCTAGAGTCTAGACGCTCCTATCCGCCAGTCAGGGTTGCGTATGTAAATACTGTAAATTAACATTTGTATCAACACGCCCACACAATCAGACTGAGCATTTCAATGGAAAAAGGAGGCTCAGGAAAACAAATTATACAAAAATATATCCAGAGTTGTTTACATTTGAAAATAAAATTAAGAAGACTGCATCGGGGCTATAAGTTGTACTTCCTTGACCTTCCCTGGCACAATGCAGCCAATGGAATAGTCCCAAAAGTTCAAATCCAACCAATCTAGCACCCTAGACAGACTCAAGCAAATGAGCAAACATTTCAAATGCTATTTGAACCCAGGTCCTGCTAATAAGACGATAAGGTGACGCAGACAATGAAAGGACCGGGGAGAGAGGCGAGCGTAGCTATACGTACTGAGGTCCAACATGGACGCAGGGTAGTTGCAGGCTCCGTGGTAGGCGATCAGGTTGATCTCCCTCTGTCTCTGCTGCTGCTGGACACGCAGCTTGGCCCGCCGGTGGCGGTAGGCACAGCAACAGCTGAACAGAATCACAATGGTCCACAGCAGCCAGAACCCTGCAGGATACAGACACACAGAGACACTGGCAATACTGAATTGAATTCAAGCAACTTTATTAATCCCAATTATTGAACAGCCTCTGGTAGCTATACTGTTGAAAAGGCTTTTATAAATTGATATTTATTATACCGGAATAAGACAAACCATTTTCAGTTTGATCAGAGGACCAGCCTTAAGGGCTTGCTCATGTTAAACTCCCGATCTGGTCTGGTTACATACCACAATGCATCGGTATAGCTGTGTGACAGCAAATGCTGACAAGACAAGCCTCTTGGCTGGTATCGACTGGTTGTTACTCACACCACAGCTCGTAGTAGTAGGTGCAGCATCCTGTCTCCCCACAGCAGTGGCCGGTCTCACACAGGTAGCCTGGGTTGTTGTTGACACCAGGGCAGTACTTATGACTGAGTATGGGCTGGCTGCCTGAGCCAGCTTGGTCCTTCACCCCCTAGTGGACAAGACATGACATGACAACAACGTACATGGTAAACAACAACAACATGGTCGTTTAGCTTGAGCAGGGTGTTTCTCAAATTTCCAGTTGTGGGGTTGGAGACGAGTACCGCCCAGGGTTGCACTTTTTTGTTCCAGCCCAGCGCCATCTCATCTGATTTAATTACTTAACTAGTCATCAAACCCTTGAAAAGTTGAGTGGCTCAGATGTGGTAGCGTCAAACCAAAATGTATTCATTACCTTTACTTAACCAGGTAGACACAGTGCATTCAGGAAGTATTCAGACCCCTTCCCTTGTCCCACCTTTTGATACGCTGCAGCCTTATTCTAAAATGGATTCAATAAAAAACATTTCCTCCATCAATCTACACACAATACCTCATAATGACAAAGTGTGAAAAGTGAAATGTTAGAAAACATATAACAAAAATACAAAACAGAAATACCTTATTTACATAAGTATTCAGACCCTTTGTTATGAGACTCGAAATTGAGCTCAGGTGCATCCTGTTTCCATTGATCATCCTTGAGATGTTTTCGACAACCTGATTGGAGTCCAACTGTGGAAAGTTAAATTGATTGGACATGATTTGGGAAAGCACACACCGCTCTATATAAGATCCCACAGTTGACAGTGCATGTCAGAGCAAAAACCAGGCCATGAGGTCGAAGGAATTGTCTGTAGAGCTCAGAGACAGGATTGTGTCGAGGCACAGATCTGGGGAAGGGTATTGAAGGTCCCCAAAAACACAGTGGCCTCCATCATTCTTAAAGGGAAGAAGTTTAGAACCACCAAGACACTTCCTAGAGCTGGCCGCCCGGCCAAACTGAGCAATCAGGGGAGAAGGGCCTTGGTCAGGGAGGTGACCAAGAACCCGATGGTCACTCTGACAGAGCTCCAGTGTTCCTCTGTAGAGATGGGAGAACCTTCCAGAAGGACAACCATCTCTGCAGCACTCCACCAATCAGGCCTTTATGGTAGAGTGGCCAGACAGAAGCCCCTCCTCAGTAAAAGGCACACGACAGCCCGTTTGGAGTTTGGCAAAAGGCAACCTAAAGGACTCTCAGACCATGAGAAACAAGATTCTCTGGTCTAATGAAACCTGAATGACAATCGTCACGTCTGGAGGAAACCTGGCACCATCCCTATGGTGAAGCATGTTGGTGGCAGCATCATGCTGTGGGGATGTATCCTTTGGTGGCCCAGCCAGAGCCCGGACTTGAAACTGATCGAACATCTCTGGAGAGAGCTGAAAATAACTGCAGTTACGCTCCCCATCCAACCTGACAGAGCTTGAGAGTATCTGAAGAGAAAAATGGGAGAAACTCCCCAAATACAGGTGTACCAAGCTTGTAGCATCATACCCAAGAAGACTCGAGTCTGTAATAACTGACAAAGGTGCTTCAACAAAGTACTGCGTAAAGGGTCTGAATACTTGTGTAATTTTTTTTATAAATGAGCAAACATTTCTAAAACCTGTTTTTGTTTTGTCATTATGGGGTGTTGTGTGTAGATTGACGAGTGGGAATAACTATTGAATTCATTTTAGAATATGGCTGTAACGTAAGAAAATGTGGAAAAGGTCAAGGGGTCTGAATACTTTCCGAATGCACTGTATGTTTTATTGAGATACCGTGGATAGCAGACATAAACAGAATACATCTCTAACCTTGTTGATGGTTCCCATGTCTGAACCCTTTGGAGACACAGTCGTCTGCAATGAGAAAATAAACGTTATCTAGGAAGTCTTAATCTGGTCTTTCCACACATTCATCATCGTTGACGTGTAATGTAAAAACGCTGAATCACTAGGCTACTGGTTTGACCACTTTGACCAAAACATCCACATGACCGTGGGCTAGCAGGAGTGAAGACTGTGTGCTAGAAGGAGTGAAGACTGTGGGCTAGCAGGAGTGAAAACTGTGGGCTAGCAGGAGTGAAGACTGTGGGCTAGCAGGAGTGAAGACTGTGGGCTAGCAGGAGTGAAGACTGTGGGCTAGCAGGAGTGAAGACTGAAGACTGTGGGCTAGCAGGAGTGAAAGAGTGAAGACTGTGGGCTAGAAGAAGTGAAGACTGTGGGCTAGCAGGAGTGAAGACTGTGGGCTAGCAGGAGTGAAGACTGTGGGCTAGCAGGAGTGAAGACTGTGGGCTAGAAGGAGTGAAGACTGTGGGCTAGCAGGAGTGAAGCACTTAAAGGGATACTTTAGGATTTTGGCATTGAGGCCTGTTATCTAATCCATAGTGGATATCATGCTGAAGATGCTTGTTATAGGTACATAAGTCCGAGGCTGTTTTACGTGTTATTTCAAGGTTAGTTAGCGTGTTAGTGATACCAGGAGAGGGTTTTGCAGTATACACAACCACACCTTTTTCACAGGAGCTGGACAAACAGCAGATCCAATATGTAGAAACCCTGCAGCTTTGAGAGCAGGTAGCAACACAGTGTGAGATGGACATTCCTTGTTTTTTCAGAATGTGTGTTAGCCCTCGAGTGTCCCCCCTCCATCCCTTTCTCTCTTCACCCCTCCACCTCTCTCTCCATCCCTCTTTACTTAATTTTGCTTGTTAACCCCCTAGTTCTCCCTCCCTCCCTCCCTCCCTTGTCTTCATTCCCAGTTCATCTTCAGTGTTGTACTGTTATTAGTTCAGTCCCCTACCCCTTTCCACCTCCCTCTCTCTCCCTCTCTCTCCCTCTCTCCCAACCCTTTTATTGTTAATGGTTTGCCTCCCACCGCTAGTTCCTTTCTATGTGTTGTGTTGGTTGCTGTGAATGAATGACTGCATATTGAAAGGTTAGACTCCTTACCGTAGCTGCTGGTCCTCCCGGCCCCTGCAGGGAGATGGTCATCTAGAAGAGAGAACAGGGGGGGGGGGGGGGTAATACAGCTGACATTTACACAGACAGAGCCAGACTGACTGACAGACAGGCTGCACATCAGAGGGAGAGAGAGAGAGAGAGAGAGAGAGAGAGAGAGAGAGAGAGAGAGAGAGAGAGAGAGAGAGAGAGAGACCAAACCTTCGATCTGTATTTACAGTTTAGCTAATAAATCAAATAAATACAGTCTCCCCATAAAACCTTGTCCAGTTCACTTAACATTTGTAATGCCTATAAGCCAATATTTAGTAGTGTGTTTTTGGGGTATACGGTCCCCCCAGTGCCAATATTTAGTAGTGTGTTTTTGGGGTATACGGTCCCCCCAGTGCCAATATTTAGTAGTGTGTTTTTGGGTATACGGTCCCCCCAGTGCCAATATTTAGTAGTGTGTTTTTGGGTATACGGTCCCCCCAGTGCCAATATTTAGTAGTGTGTTTTTGGGTATACGGTCCCCCCAGTGCCAATATTTAGTAGTGTGTTTTTGGGGTATACGGTCCCCCAGTGCCAATATTTAGTAGTGTGTTTTTGGGGTATACGGTCCCCCAGTGCCAATATTTAATAGTGTGTTTTTGGGTATACGGTCCCCCCAGTGCCAATATTTAGTAGTGTGTTTTTGGGCATACGGTCCCCCCAGTGCCAATATTTAGTAGTGTGTTTTATTTAGGGGTATACGGTCCCCCAGTGCCAATATTTAGTAGTGTGTTTTTGGGGTATACGGTCCCCCCAGTGCCAATATTTAGTAGTGTGTTTTTGGGTATACGGTCCCCCCAGTGCCAATATTTAGTAGTGTGTTTTTGGGTATACGGTCCCCCCAGTGCCAATATTTAGTAGTGTGTTTTTGGGGTATACGGTCCCCCCAGTGCCAATATTTAGTAGTGTGTTTTTGGGGTATACGGTCCCCCCAGTGCCAATATTTAGTAGTGTGTTTTTGGGGTATACGGTCCCCCAGTGCCAATATTTAGTAGTGTGTTTTTGGGGTATACGGTCCCCCAGTGCCAATATTTAGTAGTGTGTTTTTTTGGGTATACGGTCCCCCAGTGCCAATATTTAGTAGTGTGTTTTTGGGGTATACGGTCCCCCCAGTGCCAATATTTAGTAGTGTGTTTTTGGGGTATACGGTCCCCCAGTGCCAATATTTAGTAGTGTGTTTTTTGGGTATACGGTCCCCCCAGTGCCAATATTTAGTAGTGTGTTTTTGGGGTATACGGTCCCCCCAGTGCCAATATTTAGTAGTGTGTTTTTGGGGTATACGGTCCCCCCAGTGCCAATATTTAGTAGTGTGTTTTTGGGTATATGTTCCTCCCAGTCGTACTATACACACACATTTGTTTACGTTTTGTATGTCAATTCTGTGAGCCATTTAGTTTGTGATTTTGCATGCAAATGTCACATCCATAACACTGGAATTGCCCGTACCTGACCCCAATTCACCTGTGGATGTTCACCTATACAGACAGCCTGACTGTGGATGTTCACCTATCCAGACAGCCTGACTGTGGATGTTCACCTATCCAGACAGTCTGACTGTGGATGTTCACCTACCCAGACAGTCTGACTGTGGATGTTCACCTATCCAGACAGTCTGACTGTGGATGTTCACCTACCCAGACAGTCTGACTGTGGATGTTCACCTATCCAGACAGTCTGACTGTGGATGTTCACCTACCCAGACAGCCTAACTGTGGATGTTCACCTACCCAGACAGTCTGACTGTGGATGTTCACCTACCCAGACAGCCTGACTGTGGATGTTCACCTATCCAGACAGCCTGACTGTGGATGTTCACCTATCCAGACAGCCTGACTGTGGATGTTCACCTACCCAGACAGTCTGACTGTGGATGTTCACCTACCCAGACAGCCTGACTGTGGATGGGCCTAAAAGATCAACTATCCAGGGCCACCACAGTCAACCCCCGACACACTTTCAACCTGATACACACAAACACACACAAACAAACAACCTCTCAGTGTTCCTGCAGTGACAGGGGACAACAAGGTACCCTGAGTCCAAAACAACCGTGATGTCATTTTCAGGTTATCATTTATCAATTTCCCAGCCTGGCACCTCCTTACAGACAGACAGTCAGACAGACAGGCCCCTACAGACAGACAGGCCCTTACAGACATACAGGCCCTTACAGACAGACAGGCCCTTACAGCCCGACAGTCAGACAGACAGGCCCTTACAGACAGACAGGCCCTTACAGACAGGGTTATGTTCAGTAGTAGGGTACACGTTGCAAGGGAAAATGAAAATCTATGTTCTTATTGAGCAAGTTGAGTTGGTACTAACTTCCCTGATTGACCACAGTTAAAACATGTTATTCCTACTGAACACGACCCAGCATTCACATGAACTGTGGAACAGGACAGTTCCTGTAGAAAGGATTAGTCATTAATCAAGTCAAAAGCACATATTGGCTAAAGGATTTGCATAACCAAAAAAGAGCCATGCGATTGTGATCACTTGTAAGCGTGCTAACATCCCAGATACCAGAGTATATCTGCATTGGAAATCAGTGAGCGAGCCCACTTCACGCTTACAACCCCCAGATACAATACCTCCATTGTACTCGGCACGTCTACCTCAAACACACAGAACGCCACGCAACACAACGCCTGTGTGTGTACATTTCAGACAGACAGGAGGACGGTTGCATAACAGTAAAAGGAAAATGCCTCTGTTTAGTGTTGCAGTGGGCTGCGGGGGTCCAGCCACAGAGGACACAATGCTCACATGGACGGAGACACTGGGCTTTTTTTGACACCCGACTCAGTCTGACCGGACGACGTCTGACCAGCTGACGTTGGGTCTCTGTTGGCCAGGCTGCACTGGGTACTGCATCTCTCCCACCAATACTGCATATCTCTCCCTAATACTGCATCTCTCTCCCTAATACTGCATCTCTCTCCCTAACACTGCATCTCTCTCCCTAACACTGCATCTCTCCCACCTATACTGCATCTCTCTCCCTAATACTGCATCTCTCCCACCTATACTGCATCTCTCTCCCTAACACTGCATCTCTCTCCCTAATACTGCATCTCTCTCCCTAACACTGCATCTCTCTCCCTAACACTGCATCTCTCTCCCCTAACACTGCATCTCTCTCCCTAATACTGCATCTCTCTCCCTAATACTGCATCTCTCTCCCTAATACTGCATCTCTCTCCCCAGCACTGCATCTCTCTCCCTAACACTGCATCTCTCTCCCTAACACTGCATCTCTCTCCCTAATACTGCATCTCTCTCCTAACACTGCATCTCTCTCCCTAACACTGCATCTCTCCCACCTATACTGCATCTCTCCCACCAATACTGCATCTCTCTCCCTAATACTGCATCTCTCTCCCTAATACTGCATCTCTCTCCCTAATACTGCATCTCTCTCCCTAACACTGCATCTCTTTCCCTAACACTGCATCTCTCTCCCTAACACGGCATCTCTCCCTAACACACCAATACTGCATATCTCTCCCTAATACTGCATCTCTCTCCCTAACACTGCATCTCTCTCCCTAACACTGCATCTCTCTCCCTAACACTGCATCTCTCTCCCTAACACAGCATCTCTCTCATCTCTCCCTAACCAATACTGCATATCTCTCCCTAATACTGCATCTCTCTCCTGGACACTCCATCTCTCTCCCTAACACTGCATCTCTCTCCATTATACTGCATCTCTCTCCCCAACACTGCATCTCTCTCCATTATACTTCATCTCTCTCCCCAACACTGCATCTCTCTTCCGAATACAGCATCTCTCTCCCTACTACTGCATCTCTCTCCCTAATACTGCATCTCTCTCCCTAATACAGCATCTCTCTCCCTACTACTGCATCTCTCTCCCTACTACTGCATCTCTCCCTAATACTGCATCTCTCTCCCCAGCACTGCATCTCTCTCCCTAATACAGCATCTCTCTCCCTAACACTGCATCTCTCTCCCTAATACTGCATCTCTCTCCCTAACACTGCATCTCTCTCCCTAATACTGCATCTCTCTCCCCAGCACTGCATCTCTCTCCCTAATACTGCATCTCTCTCCCCAGCACTGCATCTCTCTCCCTAATACAGCATCTCTCTTCCTAACACTGCATCTCTCTCCCTAATACTGCATCTCTCTCCCCAGCACTGCATCTCTCTCCCCAGCACTGCATCTCTCTCCCTAATACAGCATCTCTCTCCCTAACACTGCATCTCTCTCCCTAATACTGCATCTCTCCCTAATACTGCACCTCTCTCCCCAATACTGCATCTCTCTCCCCAGCACTGCATCTCTCTCCCCAGCACTGCATCTCTCTCCCTAATACAGCATCTCTCTCCCTAACACTGCATCTCTCTCCCTAATACTGCATCTCTCTCCCTAATACTGCATCTCTCTCCCCAATACTGCATCTCTCTCCCCAGCACTGCATCTCTCTCCCCAGCACTGCATCTCTCTCCCCAACACTACATCTCTCTCCCCAACACTGCATCTCTCTCCCCAGCACTGCATCTCTCCCCAACACTACTCCCCCCAACACTGCATCTCTCTCCCCAGCACTGCATCTCTCCCCCAACACTACATCTCTCTCCCCAGCACTGCATCTGCCCAACACTCTCTCTCCCCAGCACTGCATCTCTCTCTCCAACACTGCATCTCTCCCAACACTCCCCCCAGCACTGCATCTCTCCCCCAGCACTGCATCTCTCTCCCCAACACTGCATCTCTCTCCCCAGCACTGTTTGAACTCACACATAGATTTGGTACTAGGACTATCACCCGAGCCTGCACTGTATTGGTGTCATCCCATAATCACCAATAAGCACATTGCATAATGGAGCCCCAATCGCATACTAGATCAGGGTTATTCGACCTTAACATGGTTAGGAGCCTGCTGGTTTTCTATCTGATAATTAATTGCACCCACCTGGTGTCCCAGGATTAGAGGGGAACAATGAAGAAAAGCAGTGGACTGTCTTGGAGGTCCAGAGTGTAGTTTGAGGGTACTAGAGTGCAGGCTAACAGAAACTAGTCAGTAGCTGATGACAATTACTTATTTCAAATCAGTTAGTTAGGGAAATCATCCATTTTAACCTTCACACATAGTCAAAACTGTAGCTACTCTACATGTCTGACTAATACTACTACACCCTACTACACCCTACTACACACTATTATAAACTACTACACAGTATTACACACTACTACACACTAATACACACTATTACACCCTACTACACACTACTACACATTATTACAAACTACTACACACTATTACACACTATTACACCCTACTACATCCTACTACACACTATTATAAACTACTACACACTATTACACACTACTACACACTAATACACACTATTACACTCTACTACACACTACTACACATTATTACAAACTACTACACACTATTACACACTACTACACCCTACCACACACTATTACACACTACTACACACTAATACACACTATTATAAACTACTACACACTACTACACACTATTACACACTACTACACACTAATGCACACTACTACACCCTACTACGCACTATTATAAACTACTACGCACTATTACACACTACTACACACTAATACACACTATTGCACCCTACTACACACTACTACACATTATTACAAACTACTACACACTATTACACACTACTACACACTATTATAAACTACTAATACACACTATTACACCCCACTACACACTACTACACATTATTACAAACTACTACACACTATTACACACTACTACACACTATTATAAACTACTACACACTATTACACCCTACTACACACTATTATAAACTACTACACACTAATACACACTATTATAAACTACTACACACTATTACACACTACTACACACTAATACACACTATTACACCCTACTACACACTACTTCACACTATTACAAACTACTACACACTATTACAAACGTACACCCAACTACACACTACTACACACTATTACACATTATTACACCCTACTACACACTACTACACATTATTACAAACTACTACACACTACTACACACAATTGCACAATACTACACACTATTACACACTACTACAAACTACTACACAATACTACACACTATTACACACTACTACAAACTACTACACACTACTACACATTACTGCGCACTATTATGCACTACTACACACTACTACGCACTACTACACACTACTAAAAACCAGTACATACTACTACACATTACTACACACTACTACACATTACTACACACTACTATAAACTAGTACATACTACTACACATTACTACACACTACTACACATTACTACACACTACTATAAACTAGTACATACTACTACACATTACTACACACTACTACACACTACTACACACTATTACACCCTATCAAGGTTGACCCAGAGTCCTCCAAGTAGTCTCCATCCATCCAACTCCTGCTGCTCTCTAACAGTGAGGCACTGCAGCAGTAGAGTACAGGGGAGGACAAGCAGCTGGCGTCTGTGCCAGGTATTGATCAAACAGTAGCAGAGCAACACACACACACAGAGGGACACACACAGCCGTAGCAGAGGAGTGTGAGACTCGTTTGGGATAAACATTACACAGGCAGCTCCGGACTGGAAACCCCACTCTGTCGTCGGCAGGACCACTAACAGCAGTTGTTAGCCTGGTTAGAGGAGTGAAGATAGTAATGTACTGTTACTGGACAGTGTGAACGGAATACCAGAGATTTTAGAAAACATCTAGATAATCTTCTATCCCATTGTTTGGTCACACTATATTTGGATAGTTCCCTATATGTGTTCTACAGATCTATCAACAAACTATCAACTGTACCTCTGTTGATGGGCAACAGCTTTCAGGTTATTTTTGGGTCAGGTTCAGGGTTAAAGTAAGATGTATCCCAACACATTGGAAATTGTGATTGGCTGAGAAATGGGAAAAAAAGAACAATTGCTCTTTAGGTTGGTTGCAACTTATACCAGTCCATCTTGACTCAAGATGTAACAAGGATGAAGACTGCAGTATTGACAGTTTGATACGATTACCACTGAGAGCAAGAGAGATGTTGTCAACAGTGTCAGCAGGACTGTCAACTGGTTACTGTAGAATTGAGTATAAGACCTACTGTATCTGACTAGGAGTATAAGACCTACTGTATCTGACTGGGAGTATAAGACCTACTGTATCTGACTGGGAGTATAAGACCTACTGTATCTGACTAGGAGTATAAGACCTACTGTATCTGACTGGGAGTATAAGACCTACTGTATCTGACTAGGAGTATAAGACCTACTGTATCTGACTGGGAGTATAAGACCTACTGTATCTGACTGGGAGTATAAGACCTACTGTATCTGACTAGGAGTATAAGACCTACTGTATCTGACTAGGAGTATAAGACCTACTGTATCTGACTGGGAATATGAGACCTACTGTATCTGACTGGGAGTATAAGACCTACTGTATCTGACTAGGAGTATAAGACCTACTGTATCTGACTGGGAGTATAAGACCTACTGTATCTGACTGGGAGTATAAGACCTACTGTATCTGACTGGGAGTTTGAGACCTACTGTATCTGACTGGGAGTATAAGACCTACTGTATCTGACTGGGAGTATAAGACCTACTGTATCTGACTGAGAGTGATCGGCAACGACAACTCAGTAAATGCATTTCACTGGAAATGGGGATTTCAGGCAGGCAAACAGTCTTATCTACAGGAAGAGAAATTGTGTAATATCACTGGCCTCCACTCTGTAAAGTTGAGAGTCTGTGGTTTAGCCCACCACATCATACATCATACATTACTGGATCTGAAGAGGTCATTCAAACATCCCCCGAGACCATGTAAAAAACCACAAGACACCTCTACTACAAGTTGTAGATGTCTCCCACACTAACACCTAACCACGGCGCAAAGCCACAGACAGACAGCGAGACAAACAGCTTAACACACTTCCTCACTTCCTGCCCGTTCACCAGTGTGTGTGTGTGTGTGTGTGTGTGTGTGTGTGTGTGTGTGTGTGTGTGTGTGTGTGTGTGTGTGTGTGTGTGTGTGTGTGTGTGTGTGTGTGCGTGTGTGTGCGTGCGTGCGTGCGTGTGCGTGCGTGCGTGTGTGTGTGTGTGTGTGTGTGTGTGTGGCTGGCCTTGTGAGGAATGGTGGTCCTGTAAAGAGAGTAAGAAAACAAGCCAGACTGAGGGGAGACCTGGTTAATCCAGGCACCTCTTACACAATAGGCTATACACTCAGAAACAACGGTGCCATCTAGAACCTGAAATGGTTCTTTGGCTGTCCCCATAGGAGAACCCTTTGAAGAACCCTTTTTGGTTCCAGGTAGAATGCTTTTGGGTTCCATGTACAGAAAACCCTTTCCACAGAGGGTTCTACCTGGAACCAAAGAGGGTTCTCCCATGGGGACAGCCGAAGAATCCTTTTGGAACCCTTTTTTCTACGAGCTAATATGACCGCAGGAGCATCCTGGACAGATACAAAGGAGCTGCTGTTCTGGCAGAAGAGACCGTTAGCTAAGACCACTTCAACAGTGACCAGTGGAAGTTATGAAGAAACATTGTCCTCCTCAACAGATATACTATTACCATCAGAAGATAAATGATTGGGAACGTTCATAGCACAATGCCTGATGGACAGTCAACAGTGTGTCTGTGTGTCTGTGTGTGTGTGTGTGTGTGTGTGTGTGTGTGTGTGTGTGTGTGTGTGTGTGTGTGTGTGTGTGTGTGTGTGTGTGTGTGTGTGTGTGTGTGTGTGTGTGTGTGTGTGTGTGTGTGTGTGTGAGTGCGAGCGAGCGAGCGAGCGAGCGAGAAATTCAGCTATGATAGTAAGCACCTACAATAGCGGAGTTTTCTTCTTAGTGAGTGTATTCAATCGGAGATAACTTTTTTAACATGCACACTAACACATGACTACTACCCACTACAACTAAGCCTACAATCAATGTAAAGATCCTCTTAAGAATGGTAATTGCACATATTCTAGTAGCTGACTTGCAACACACTGTTCTGTATATACAGTGTGTTTAGCCATGCCGAGAAGACCTCTAGGCCTATACAGGGACGGGGTAAGAAATCATAGCCCCCCCCCCCCCCCCGGGGCTTTGTTTTTTTATAGCCCCCTGCCCCGCCGTCCGACCCTTTGCCCTTCTATGGATTATATGTCTATGGTCACATAGCAACAAGCTGGAGCTGATATTTGGTGCGAATGTTGCCCCAGTTACCCACGTGTCCCCCTACCTCCTGTCCTCCCCCATCTGATGATTAGCAGAGCGGCAGCAGGCTGCCTACACTCATTGAAAGTGGGCTCCTGAGTCTTCCTGTGGTTGGCGGTTTAAGAAATATACTACATATCTAATGTATATAGTGTATACAGTGCATTCGGAAAGTATTCAGACTCCATTTTGTTACGTTACAGATTTATTCAACAATTCATGATTTTTTTCCCTTTCATAAATCTACACACAATACTACATAATGACAAAGCAAAATCTATTAAAAAATAAAAAACAGATTTACATAAGTATTCAGACCCTTTACTTAGTACTTTGTTGAAGCACCTTTGGCAGCAAATACAGTCTTGAGTCTTCTTGGCTATGACTCTATAAGCTTGGCACACCTGTATTTGGGGAGTTTCTCCCATTCTTCAAGTCCCGGCTCTGGCTGGGCCTCTCAAGGATATTCGGAGACTTTTCCTGAAGCCACTCCTGCGTTGTCTTGGCTGTGTGCTTAAGGTCGTTGTCCTGTTGGAAGATGAACCTTCACCACAGTCTGAGGTCCTGAGCACTCTGGAGCATGTTTTCATCAAGAATCTCTCTGTACTTTGCTCTGTTCATCTTTGCCAATGATCCTGACTAGTCTCCCAGTCCCTGCTGCTGAAAAACACCCCCACAGCATGATGCCGCCACCACCATGCTTCACCATAGGGATGGTGCCAGGTTTCCTCCAGATGTGACGCTTGGAATTCAGGCCAAAGACTTCAATCTTGGTTTCATCAGACCAGAGAATCTTGTTTCTCATGGTCTGAGAGTCTTTAGGTGCCTTTTGGCAAACCCCAAGTGGGCTGTCATGTGCCTTTTACTGAGGAGTGGCTTCCATCTGACCACTCTACCATAAAGGCCTGATTGGTGGAGTGCTGCAGAGATGGTTGTCCTTCTAAAAGGTTCTCCCATCTCCACAGAGGAACACTGGAGCTCTGTCAGAGTGACCATCGGGTTCTTGTTCACCTATATATATATATCCCATTTAGCAGACGCTTTTGTCCAAAGCGACTTACAAGTCGGCTGGGGCCACTACTTTTTGCATATGGGTAGCCCCGGTGGGAAGCGAACCCACGACGCTTGGCGTTGCAAGCGCCATGCTCTACCGACTGAGCCACACAGGACCCCTCCCTGTCAAAGGGCCTTCTCTACCGATTGCTCAGTTTGGCCGGGCAGCCTGCTCTAGAAAGAGTCTTGGTGGTTCCAAACTTCTTCCATTTAAGAATGATGGAGGGCCACTGTGTTCTTGGGGACCTTCAATGCTGCAGACATTTTTGGTACCCTTCCCCAGATCTGTGCCTCGACACAATCCTGTCTCTGAGCTCTACAGACAATTCCTTCGACCTCTTTGGTTTGATTTTGCTCTGACATGCACTGTCAACTGTGGGATCTTATATGTACAGGTGTGTGCCTTTTCAAATCATGTCCAATCAATTGAATTTACCACAGGTGGACTCCAATCAGGTTGTAGAAACATCAAAAGGATGATCAATGGAAACAGGATGCACCTGACCTCAATTTTGAGTCTCATAGCAAAGGGTCTGAATACTTATATAAGTAAGGTATTTCTGTTTTTGTTTTTTCATTTTAATAAATGTGCAAAAACATATAATAGCCTGTTTTCACTTTGCCGTTATAGGTTATTGTGTGCAGATTGCTGAGGATTTTATTTTATTTGATACATTTTCTAATAAGGCTGTAAAGTAACAAACTGTGGAAAATGTCAAGGGGTCTGAATACTTCCTGAATGCTCTGTATTGCCTTCATAGTTGTTGTTTTTTGTTGCCCCCTGTGGCCCAGGGGCTTCAGCCCTGCATTATCCCGGCCCGAGGCCTATAGCTCATTGAATCAGCACTATAGTATTTCACCATTGGCAGAGGGGTTATAAATTACCTTTATTATGAGGGCCGGGAGCTAAAAGCACTTTTAATTATGGGCTGTGTAACATTGAGGTCATTCTTTGGTGCATTACAGCAAATTAATTTCCAGACAATGAGATGAGGAAATCAACTTTCAGATATCAGCAACACATCTTAAATGAAAACGTAAATGAAAGGTTAATCATGCAGTTGTGTGTGTGCTGTACAACAAGTCTATCTATGCTCAAATGGCCTGATTTAGGAAAAACTTGAACTTCAGACTGTCCATAAAACCTTAGTTTTGTGAAGCCTAAATATTTTTTGCAATATCAATTGAATTATTTCCAACAATAACAGATATCCACTGAAGCGACGGTATGACAACAAATCCGTGCAATCTATGAACATTTCTTAGAAAACATCACGGCGGCATTCACAGTATCCTAATACCCCTGCAGTATAATATTTCCCAGTTGTTGACAAAATCACCATAACTCACAGCAATCACATCAAGCGAAGATGTTGATAATACAAAATCTGTAAGTCAACATACCGCCTCTGCTTTGAGTCCAAGGCAGAACGTCAACGTTTTTTCTGGATCCATGGCCAGGGGCGGCAGAGATTTAGAACGACAACAGAGAGAGAGAGTGGAGAACAGAGAGGACTGGGATCTATCTTATTGTGCTAAATCCCCATCTCTCTCCCACACTGAATCCTCAGCACAGCAGCCTGCTGCTCCGCCATTCCCCGAGCGGAGAGAACGCCCCTCCCCGGATCCGATAATATCGGGGATACCGCCGCGGCCAATCCAATAATGGTACAGGCTGCGCGATATCGACAAGGGAAGGGAAAGCGCCCCAATGGCAAACGACCCTCAGGTGTTTTCTCTTCCAGCTCGTGGGAAGATGGAGGAGTGAGGATTCAAGTTTTCTTTTTTTGCTCGTTGGTGGTACGGGGGCGCTGTTTAAATGATGTCATGTAATTCCAGCCCTCTCAAACTAGGAAAAGAGGAGAGGGCTGTGCAGATGATTGGACGTCGCCGGTCTATCTCCGGCTCCTGGCAACAGGAGATTGCTGCTTAGTAAAGCTCCGTTTTCAACGACTTTGATTCCAAATTCAATGTCTTGCATTGTGTAGATTTGCAAGCAACATATTTTCTATTTCTTTTTATAGGGGCCTAATTGTTTCAGCCACCGTGAGGGGTAGGGATGGGGTAAGGATGCTTTGCCAAGGTCACCCGATAAAGACATGCATGTTGAAATAGATAACGTCAGAGGGGGACGTACACATTTCATTCCAAGTGATACAAGAAAACAGCAGTGTGTTATTACACACGCTGTACATTGACTGAGACAACAATGTGTTGCTTATTACTTGCATGGTACATACCCCTACACGTGTAAAGTGTACAAAACCCCTGTGTGTGTGTGAACTGCAGCTGTTTATGTAGGACAGGTTATCCTATCCTACCACCAAATCCATAGAAAGAAAGTGCCTTACATAAGTACTTGGGGAAATCTACGGAACAAACGCCGCAACATTCCTATTGTCCACAAGGTGGGAGCAGACTATTGGAAATGCCATTTTGGTGCCCTACTTTTATAGCTGTGATGAAAACCTTTACAATTAAGAGATGATCATGCTTGATTTGCGGTAAAATTACCGAAGTGAATATTGACAGAAATAATTGGGAACATTTTCATCTAATGTAATGGATATCCATCATTGAACCTAACGCTTTTATTTTCACACATTTCTACAATTATTTCTGCCAATATTCATTTAATTTTTACAGCAAATCAAATGTTGCGGTAATTTTAAAGGTTTTCATGGTCTCAGCCAACGATGCTGTGTGCGTGTGCTCACGCACGCAAGTGTGTATGTGTGCACCTGGGTATGTGTTCATGCAAGAGTGTATGTGTGTGTGTGTGTGTGTGCAGTATGTAATCTTCCTAGTGAGTCACTGGGTATTGGTGATTGGGCAGGGCCCTGGTTAGCACGATGGGCATTATGACACTATGCATGTCGCCATGGAAGAGTAGATGAGCAGAACAGGACTTACCACCGCCACTAATCTTGACATTAGCAACATTTATTATGCCGTAGGTTACCAGTTACCACACCCCAACCCTCACACACCCCTCGCCTCACACACCCCTACCCTCTCACACCCCTGCCCTCACACACCCCTACCCTCTCACACCCCTTCCCTCACACACCCCTACCCTCTCACACCCCTACCCTCTCACACCCCTTCCCTCACACACCCCTGCCCTCTCACACCCCTTCCCTCACACACCCCTACCCTCTCACACCCCTACCCTCACACACCCTTACCCTCTCACACCCCTGCCCTCTCACACCCCTACCCACACACACCCCTGCCCTCACACACCCCTGCCCTCACACACCCCTGCCCTCTCACACCCCTGCCCTCACACACCCCTGCCCTCTCACACCCCTGCCCTCACACACCCCTGCCCTCTCACACCCCTGCCCTCACACACCCCTGCCCTCACACACCCCTACCCTCTCACACCCCTGCCCTCTCACACCCCTTCCCTCTCACACCCCTGCCCTCACACACCCCTGCCCTCTCACACCCCTGCCCTCTCACACCCCTTCCCTCTCACACCCCTGCTCTGCTCTCACACCCCTACCCTCTCACACCCCTGCCCTCACACACCCCTGCCCTCTCACACCCCTGCCCTCTCACACCCCTGCCCTCTCACACCCCTTCCCTCTCACACCACTGCTCTCTCACACCCCTACCCTCTCACACCCCTGCCCCCCACACACCCCTGCCCTCTCACACCCCTGCCCTCTCACACCCCTTCCCTCTCACACCCCTGCCCTCTCACACCCCTTCCCTCTCACACCCCTACCCTCTCACACCCCTACCCTCTCACACCCCTTCCCTCTCACACCCCTACCCTCACACCCCTGCTCTCTCACACCCCTGCCCTCTCACACCCCTGCCCTCACACACCCCTGCCCTCACACACCCCTGCCCTCACACACCCCTGCCCTCACACACCCCTGCCCTCTCACACCCCTACCCTCACACACCCCTGCCCTCACACACCCCTGCCCTCACACACCCCTGCCCTCTCACACCCCTGCCCTCACACACCCCTGCCCTCACACACCCCTGCCCTCTCACACCCCTGCCCTCACACACCCCTGCCCTCTCACACCCCTGCCCTCACACACCCCCTGCCCTCACACACCCCTGCCCTCTCACACCCCTGCCCTCACACACCCCTGCCCTCACACACCCCTACCCTCACACACCCCTGCCCTCACACACCCCTGCCCTCACACACCCCTGCCCTCACACACCCCTACCCTCACACACCCCTGCCCTCACACACCCCTGCCCTCACACACCCCTGCCCTCACACACCCCTGCCCTCACACACCCCTGCCCTCTCACACCCCTGCCCTCACACACCCCTGCCCTCACACACCCCTGCCCTCTCACACCCCTGCCCTCACACACCCCTGCCCTCTCACACCCCTGCCCTCACACACCCCTGCCCTCACACACCCCTGCCCTCACACACCCCTGCCCTCACACACCCCTGCCCTCACACACCCCTGCCCTCTCACACCCCTGCCCTCACACACCCCTGCCCTCTCACACCCCTGCCCTCACACACCCCTGCCCTCTCACACCCCTGCCCTCACACACCCCTGCCCTCACACACCCCTACCCTCTCACACCCCTGCCCTCTCACACCCCTTCCCTCTCACACCCCTGCCCTCACACACCCCTGCCCTCTCACACCCCTGCCCTCTCACACCCCTTCCCTCTCACACCCCTGCTCTCTCACACCCCTACCCTCTCACACCCCTGCCCTCACACACCCCTGCCCTCTCACACCCCTGCCCTCTCACACCCCTGCCCTCTCACACCCCTTCCCTCTCACACCACTGCTCTCTCACACCCCTACCCTCTCACACCCCTGCCCTCACACACCCCTGCCCTCTCACACCCCTGCCCTCTCACACCCCTTCCCTCTCACACCCTGCCCTCTCACACCCCTTCCCTCTCACACCCCTACCCTCTCACACCCCTACCCTCTCACACCCCTTCCCTCTCACACCCCTACCCTCTCACACCCCTGCTCTCTCACACCCCTGCCCTCTCACACCCCTGCCCTCACACACCCCTGCCCTCACACACCCCTGCCCTCACACACCCCTGCCCTCACACACCCCTGCCCTCTCACACCCCTACCCTCACACACCCCTGCCCTCACACACCCCTGCCCTCACACACCCCTGCCCTCTCACACCCCTGCCCTCACACACCCCTGCCCTCACACACCCCTGCCCTCTCACACCCCTGCCCTCACACACCCCTGCCCTCACACACCCCTGCCCTCACACACCCCTGCCCTCACACACCCCTGCCCTCTCACACCCCTGCCCTCACACACCCCTGCCCTCACACACCCCTGCCCTCTCACACCCCTGCCCTCACACACCCCTGCCCTCACACACCCCTGCCCTCACACACCCCTACCCTCACACACCCCTGCCCTCACACACCCCTGCCCTCACACACCCCTGCCCTCACACACCCCTGCCCTCACACACCCCTGCCCTCTCACACCCCTGCCCTCACACACCCCTGCCCTCACACACCCCTGCCCTCACACACCCCTGCCCTCTCACACCCCTGCCCTCACACACCCCTGCCCTCACACACCCCTGCCCTCTCACACCCCTGCCCTCACACACCCCTGCCCTCACACACCCCTGCCCTCACACACCCCTGCCCTCACACACCCCTGCCCTCTCACACACCTGCCCTCACACACCCCTGCCCTCACACACCCCTGCCCTCTCACACCCCTGCCCTCACACACCCCTGCCCTCACACACCCCTGCCCTCTCACACCCCTTCCCTCACACACCCCTTCCCACACACACCCCTGCCCTCTCACACCCCTGCCCTCTCACACCCCTGCCCTCTCACACCCCTGCCCTCACACACCCCTGCCCTCACACACCCCTGCCCTCTCACACCCCTTCCCTCACACACCCCTGCCCTCTCACACCCCTGCCCTCACACACCCCTGCCCTCACACACCCCTGCCCTCACACACCCCTGCCCTCACACACCCCTTCCCTCACACACCCCTGCCCTCTCACACCCCTTCCCTCACACACCCCTGCCCTCACACACCCCTGCCCTCACACACCCCTGCCCTCTCACACCCCTGCCCTCACACACCCCTACCCTCACACACCCCTTCCCTCACACACCCCTTCCCTCACACACCCCTGCCCTCTCACACCCCTGCCCTCTCACACCCCTGCCCTCTCACACCCCTGCCCTCACACACCCCTGCCCTCACACACCCCTGCCCTCACACACCCCTTCCCTCACACACCCCTGCCCTCTCACACCCCTGCCCTCTCACACCCCTGCCCTCTCACACCCCTGCCCTCACACACCCCTGCCCTCACACACCCCTGCCCTCACACACCCCTGCCCTCACACACCCCTACCCTCACACACCCCTGCCCTCTCACACCCCTGCCCTCACACACCCCTGCTCTCTCACACCCCTTCCCTCACACACCCCTGCCCTCTCACACCCCTGCCCTCACACACCCCTGCCCTCACACACCCCTGCCCTCTCACACCCCTTCCCTCACACACCCCTGCCCTCTCACACCCCTGCCCTCACACACCCCTGCCCTCACACACCCCTGCCCTCACACACCCCTGCCCTCACACACCCCTTCCCTCACACACCCCTGCCCTCTCACACCCCTTCCCTCACACACCCCTGCCCTCACACACCCCTGCCCTCACACACCCCTGCCCTCTCACACCCCTGCCCTCACACACCCCTACCCTCACACACCCCTTCCCTCACACACCCCTTCCCTCACACACCCCTGCCCTCACACACCCCTGCCCTCTCACACCCCTGCCCTCTCACACCCCTGCCCTCACACACCCCTGCCCTCACACACCCCTGCCCTCACACACCCCTTCCCTCACACACCCCTGCCCTCTCACACCCCTGCCCTCTCACACCCCAGCCCTCTCACACCCCTGCCCTCACACACCCCTGCCCTCACACACCCCTGCCCTCACACACCCCTGCCCTCACACACCCCTACCCTCACACACCCCTGCCCTCTCACACCCCTGCCCTCACACACCCCTGCTCTCTCTCTGTCATCTCTGGTGTTAAAGCCTGATCCTGATACAGTGACTTCAGTTCTAAACAGGGATAGAACATGGCATAAATCCTGAACTTTATATTTTAGAGCCAAATTGTACTTGTATGAGATGAGCCAGATTAAAGTTAGGAACATGGTGTGTCTTTATTATGAAGTGTTGGATGTAACCACCAATGGGTGTTAATGAGACACAAGAGAGTCAAGAGGATGTATTTTAGGAGCATATTGAAATGTTGCGTAATGACCCTCTTTCGTACTGCGCCAATGAGTCGCGTGCAGCGGTAGTCTGGCTGGTATTTAGTGTGTGTGTGTGTGTGTGTGTTTGCCTTTTTAACTCAGTCTGTTTACTCACTAATGCACTTAGAAACTGATCCCAAATCAATTGTTAAGGGGAGATTAACACTGTCATGACATCTGAGTCACAGAACAAAGTGTTGTACACACCCAGAGAAGAGGGCCTGGTCAGCATGAACTAAACTCACACACACTCTATGTACCGGTGACACCCACACCCTGTAACCACTACGGTACATGTCGTCCCGGCACGTCTCCGACTTCCCTCTCTCTCTCTCTCTCTCTCTCTCTCTCTCTCTCTCTCTCTCTCTCTCTCCCTCCCTGTGTAATGACAGCAAGGACTCACAACACAACTGGTTCTATCCACAACACAACTGGTTCTATCCCAAGAGCTTTACTAGCAGTGTGTGTGTGCAGGGGGGGGGGGGGGGACTATCATTTCATAGTCATAACTCATTTCAATGGAAGGAGAACTTTATGAATCATTATTGTCATGAAGTATCCAGTAGCATCCTAAAATAGATGTTGGGAAATAACCAGGAGTTAATAGCCACTAGTGCTGAGCAATGTAGGTTACTTTTCCTTTTTTAAACAACTAATTGACTGACTTCGGTTTAATTATTTTAATTCCATTTTGTCCAGTTTATTTCTGTAAGCTCAGTGCACACATTGCACAGTTTCTCTAGAGATAAATCAGACATCGTAAACTGTGCGATGTAGTAGGGAGTTGTAGTTTCCAACAGGCCAATATTCCACATAGTTTAGCTCAGAAAACATGGCAATTAACTACAAAGACAATAACCCATTGCGCGCCTACTTTTCCGGTGTGTGTGTTTCTTTTACACCTGCTATGTAAATGAGACAGAAGAATGTGCGATGGACAGAGCAAAAGAGAGCAGTTTCTTTTTGAGGTAACTCTACCTGAGATAAATGATTGATAGTTGATATTCAGCAGTCATAAATTTTGTTTATTTTTGAAGAGCTACTAAAATAGTGATTTTGTCAGACAGGATATAGTGATGAGATGATGACTTGGAATGAAATAATAAAGTAATCTAATAAAACAAATGTACACAACAGCTGAAATATTGATAAAAGTCCCCTTGTCTGAGAGAGATTGACGCGGTTATCAAAACGTCACACCAGGGAAAACCTTCACAAAACACAGAGCTTATTTTCAGTGTCCATAAAATACCCTATGGGAAAAATGAATGGTGGAAAAACAATTAGAACCATTTCCCTGTTTGACCGCTAGGTTTTATGGGTATTATGACACCTCCACTCTGGGGCTCTATTACGGAAGGGCACAACTCATGAGGTCAGTGCACATGAATGCACACACACATCTCCAGAAAATGAGTGTGTCAGTCAATGCCAGCTGGTGACAGCAGTGTGAGGAATGACAAAATGTTGTCTTTGAGAGATGACATGGAGAGGCAGGCTACAGGTCTGTCTTTGAGAGATGACATGTAGAGGCAGGCTACAGGTCTGTCTTTGAGAGATGACATGTAGAGACAGGCTGCAGGCTACAGGTCTGTCTTTGAGAGATGACGTGTAGAGGCAGGCTACAGGTCTGTCTTTGAGAGATGACATGTAGAGGCAGGCTGCAGGTCTGTCTTTGAGAGATGACATGTAGAGGCAGGTTGCAGGCTACAGGTCTGTCTTTGAGAGATGACATGTAGAGGCAGGCTACAGGTCTGTCTTTGAGAGATGACATGTAGAGACAGGCTGCAGGCTACAGGTCTGTCTTTGAGAGATGATGTGTAGAGGCAGGCTACAGGTCTGTCTTTGAGAGATGACATGTAGAGGCAGGCTGCAGGCTACAGGTCTGTCTTTGAGAGATGACATGGAGAGGCAGGCTGCAGGTCTGTCTTTGAGAGATGACATGTAGAGGCAGGCTACAGGTCTGTCTTTGAGAGATGACATGTAGAGGCAGGCTGCAGGCTACAGGTCTGTCTTTGAGAGATGACATGTAGAGGCAGGCTACAGGTCTGTCTTTGAGAGATGACATGTAGAGGCAGGCTACAGGTCTGTCTTTGAGAGATGACATGTAGAGGCAGGCTACAGGTCTGTCTTTGAGAGATGACATGGAGAGGCAGGCTGCAGGTCTGTCTTTGAGAGATGACATGTAGAGGCAAGTTTGTAAATTGTCATAAAAAAAGCACTCCAGATGACGTCGGAATGTTTCAGTTGCCATGCCGTTGCTATGTTGTTATTTTCAAAAGCTGTCCGTCAAAAGTCACGAGCCTGACTGATGATGTCACAGTGTAAAAGAGAAGGAAAGGAAACCCAAACACACAAACACTCACAAGGCGCAACGCTCTGAATTATGGACTTTCCTTTTGACTCGAGGCATTTTGTAGTGACAGGAGGGCAACACTGTAGCGTGTTGTGCAACAGACGCAGGGTGTTGCAAATGACACTGTAGCCTAACAGAAATGGCAAATTTGTATCTGCACTCAACACAACCTCACATCCTACACGTTATCAACATCGCTCTGACGTTTAGGAAAATGTCACATCATAAATACTGATAGTACACGGCAGCCCCAGGCCTGGCCCCTTGAAGGGCAGAGCTGATGGATGGAGCCCCAGAGAGGCACTCCCACACTGGGCTCCCTGACCCCCCTCGGCCCCTATAGCCCTGAAAGCCATGTGGAGGCCCGGGGAGCTTATCTGGTGCTCTGCCCCCAGGGTTGTCCATCATCATGGGCCCACTACAGCAGGCGACGGCAGACGCTCCTCTTCCTCCAACTTTCCTTCTCCAAGTCTGAACGTTCCATTGCCAGCCTCCCAGTCAGGCTACTCAGTGAACCAGTTTGTTGTATTCAGTTACTCAACAATACTACACAGTCCCATACATATGACTGTGCTGCCGAGCCCTAACACAGTTTTGTCACGCTACGGACAAAAACTTCAGAAAGACTTGTCCGTTGTGGTGCTTTCACTTGGAATGGTAGGAATGGCACCAGTACTGCCCTACCCACCAGAAGCCATACCATCCACCCCTTGGCTATCAGCCCTGTCTGTCTGCTCTAATGTACAGTCACCTAACATGCTCTAATGTACAGTCACCTCTACCTCCCAGTCACGCCACTCAGGAGGAAACAAGGCAGGGCGAGCCAAAGGAGGAATCCCCTAGACGAGCAGAGCCCTACCTACTAGATAGACAGACACTGGCAGAGACAGACAGAGACATCCTGCTGTTGTCATTGGGCAAGACAGATCTGAGTCACTGAACATGTTTGGTCACCACGACGACGCTGAAGAGTGGATAGCACCACTGAACATCATCATTAACCAGAATGTAAAAACATAGATTCAGTGTGTACTGTTTGTACATACCCTGAGTCAACAAAACATTAGGAACACCTTATGTGGCACACACACACACAATCCATGTCTCGATTGGCCTTGTGATTCGAGCGTTGGGTCAGTAACCGGAAGGTTGCTGAATCAAATCCCCCTGAGCTGACAAGGTAAAAATCTGTTGTTCCGCCACTGAGCATGGCAGTGAAGACATGGATGTCGATTATGGCACCCCCCCCGCACCTCTCTTATTCAGAGGGGTTGGGTTACAGTTTTTACAATCGCTAGGACCCATTTCTCAATACTTAGGTCACTTTTTCAAAACTCTTCACACAGTTCTCCTAACTAACTTCCAGCTTGGCACAGCAGTTCATTTCACGTTCAAAATGCCCTAAAACTACCAAAACACTTCATACATGTCTCAAATTCAACTCGTTCTTCCATAACACTAGCAAAGGTTGCCACCCAACAAGCACATGTTGTCACTCATAAAACAACGACCTAAACAACACTAACAACAGGTAGCATTACACAATGTTTTCTGTACAAAACAAGAATGACACCTCTCTACTGTTTAGAATACATTGCAGTTTATGTTACAGGAATGAATCAGACATAATGCAATATGCTTCAATGTGTTTTATGTCATTTAATAGCATTGAGGGATTCCAAAATACAATAATATGTATATACACCATCTACCGATACAGATACAGTAGTCAACCCTGTCTTCTGCATTTAGCCACAGGTTCTCATCCACATCACATCTTATGTCATCGTGGGCAATACACCTAGGAACTAATCTTTTGGCATGCCTGGTCCATCCCTGGCAATCTTCTGCAGATATGTCCAGGCATCCACCATTCATTGCGTCCAGGAGGGACATTTGATCATGTGGATGGTGGTCATAAACCTTCCACCTCCATGAGGAAAATAATTCCTCTATGGGGTTGAGGAATGGAGAGTAAGGTGGGAGGAAAATAATTCCTCTATGGGGTTGAGGAACGGAGAGTAAGGTGGGAGGAAAATAATTCCTCTATGGGGTTGAGGAATGGAGAGTAAGGTGGGAGGAAAATAATTCCTCTATGGGGTTGAGGAATGGAGAGTAAGGTGGGAGGAAAATAATTCCTCTATGGGGTTGAGGAACGGAGAGTAAGGTGGGAGGAAAATAATTCCTCTATGGGGTTGAGGAATGGAGAGTAAGGTGGGAGGAAAATAATTCCTCTATGGGGTTGAGGAATGGAGAGTAAGGTGGGAGGAAAATAATTCCTCTATGGGGTTGAGGAACGGAGAGTAAGGTGGGAGGAAAATAATTCCTCTATGGGGTTGAGGAATGGAGAGTAAGGTGGAATGGAAAATAATTCCTCTATGGAAAATAATTCCTCTATGGGGTTGAGGAATGGAGAGTAAGGTGGGAGGAACATAATTCCTCTATGGGGTTGAGGAACGGAGAGTAAGGTGGGAGGAAAATAATTCCTCTATGGGGTTGAGGAACGGAGAGTAAGGTGGGAGGAAAATAATTCCTCTATGGGGTTGAGGAATGGAGAGTAAGGTGGGAGGAACATAATTCCTCTATGGGGTTGAGGAATGGAGAGTAAGGTGGGAGGAAAATAATTCCTCTATGGGGTTGAGGAACGGAGAGTAAGGTGGGAGGAAAATAATTCCTCTATGGGGTTGAGGAACGGAGAGTAAGGTGGGAGGAAAATAATTCCTCTATGGGGTTGAGGAACGGAGAGGAAGGTGGGAGGAGAAGTGACACCATCCTGGGATGGGCTGCAAACCACTCTGTGACTGTATGGGAGTGGTGAAATGCCACATTGTCCCATGCAATTACAAACGTTGGCTGATTTCGCCTCACTGCAACCCTGTCCTCACCTGGCACAACCTTTCCATAGAGGTCATCCAGGAATGAAATGAGACGCTCGGTGTTGTATGGCCCAATTAGCGGTTTGTGTGACAGGAATCCATCAGAGGATATTGCTTGACACATTGTGATGTTGTCACCCCTCTGGCCCAGGACATCCACTGTGGCTCTTTTTCTAATCACATTCCTTCCTCACCGCCATGTTTTGGCCAAGTTGAAACCAGCCTCATCCACAAAGATGAATATGTGGGGTTTTTGCCTGGCTTCAATCTCCATGACTCTCTAAAATAAATCCACAAGGCAACATAAGAGTTAGGCTATGACGGTAGTTTACTTTATACCTTAAAACATGCCATTGTGTGCCTCTGCCCTGTTTGGTTTTGCTCAAAAACCAGTTCAGTTTGTTGGGTCTAATGGGTCCTAGCGATTATTTTAAAAAACGGTTTATGCGGAAGACACATTTCAGTGGAATACATTCAGTTGGACAACTGACTAGGTATTTTCCTTTCAATTGTCTCATGGCTTAAAAAATCCTTGTTTAATCTGTTTCCACCCTTTCATCGAAGTGGATTTAACAAGTCACATCAATAAAGGATCCCAGACTTCACCTGGATTCACCAGTTCAGTCCGTGTTCCAGGAAATAACAGTCGCTGTTCATGTTTTATACACTCAGGGAATAGAAACTGAGGAATGCAGAAGAACAAGTCGTTCCAAATTCAAATGTACTTCCTGATTAGGGAAACAGCCAGGCCGATAATATGGACGTTCTTGTCATTGCCATCCTTTTAATACAATCAGTATAAAAGCCGAACAACACACACAAAGTCGAAAAAGAAGTTTGAATTGTGCCGTGGGTCAGAAATTGAGTAAGTGAGTTGATTGTCAAATAATCCCTATTATGTTCAGTGTTTTGTCTTCCTTTAAATGAGCCACTAGAATGATTGGTCCATATAAGAAATAAATGGAGTCATATAAAGAAAGTTTTACAACTGGATGACTCATCTCTCTCGAATATGTTACCTGGTCATGTGATGTAGCCAGGAGTGGAGCCTGCTGATCACTGTCTGTCTCCAGAGAGGTGTGTTAGTGTGTGTGTGCCCAGACAGGAGAGCAGAAACTGCAATGTTTATTATGAGTGAGTAATTCTCTATGGGGAGAACAGTGTGTGACCACGTCTTCCTTATGAACGCTATGTGCTGAGATAGTTGGTGGGGCTTGTGATCTCTCTACCTCATTGAGTTAGTATTAGTGGGATCTCTCTACCTCACTGAGTTAGTATTAGTGGGATCTCTCTACATCACTGAGTTAGTATTAGTGGGATCTCTCTACCTCACTGAGTTAGTATTAGTGGGATCTCTCTACATCACTGAGTTAGTATTAGTGGGATCTCTCTACCTCACTGAGTTAGTATTAGTGGGATCTCTCTACCTCACTGAGTTAGTATTAGTGAGATCTCTCTACCTCGTTGAGTTAGTATTAGTGGGATCTCTCTACTTCACTGAGTTAGTATTAGTGGGATCTCTCTATCTCACTGAGTTAGTATTAGTGGGATCTCTCTACATCACTGAGTTAGTATTAGTGGGATCTCTCTACCTCACTGAGTTAGTATTAGTGGGATCTCTCTACCTCACTGAGTTAGTATTAGTGAGATCTCTCTACCTCGTTGAGTTAGTATTAGTGGGATCTCTCTACATCACTGAGTTAGTATTAGTGGGATCTCTCTACCTCACTGAGTTAGTATTAGTGGGATCTCTCTACCTCACTGAGTTAGTATTAGTGGGATCTCTCTACCTCACTGAGTTAGTATTAGTGGGATCTCTCTACCTCACTGAGTTAGTATTAGTGGGATCTCTCTACATCACTGAGTTAGTATTAGTGGGATCTCTCTACATCACTGAGTTAGTATTAGTGGGATCTCTCTACATCACTGAGTTAGTATTAGTGGGATCTCTCTACCTCACTGAGTTAGTATTAGTGGGATCTCTCTATCTCACTGAGTTAGTATTAGTGGGATCTCTCTACATCACTGAGTTAGTATTAGTGGGATCTCTCTACCTCACTGAGTTAGTATTAGTGGGATCTCTCTAACCTCACTGAGTTAGTATTAGTGGGATCTCTCTACCTCACTGAGTTAGTATTAGTGGGATCTCTCTACCTCACTGAGTTAGTATTAGTGGGATATCTCTACCTCGTTGAGTTAGTATTAGTGGGATCTCTCTACATCACTGAGTTAGTATTAGTGGGATCTCTCTACCTCACTGAGTTAGTATTAGTGGGATCTCTCTACCTCACTGAGTTAGTATTAGTGGGATCTCTCTACCTCGTTGAGTTAGTATTAGTGGCATCTCTCTACCTCGTTGAGTTAATATTAGTGGGATCTCTCTACCTCACTGAGTTAGTATTAGTGGGATCTCTCTACATCACTGAGTTAGTATTAGTGGGATCTCTCTACCTCGTTGAGTTAATATTAGTGGGATCTCTCTACCTCACTGAGTTAGTATTAGTGGGATATCTCTACATCACTGAGTTAGTATTAGTGGGATCTCTCTACATCACTGAGTTAGTATTAGTGGGATCTCTCTACATCACTGAGTTAGTATTAGTGGGATCTTTCTACCTCACTGAGTTAGTATTAGTGGGATCTCTCTACCTCACTGAGTTAGTATTAGTGAGATCTCTCTACCTCGTTGAGTTAGTATTAGTGGGATCTCTCTACATCACTGAGTTAGTATTAGTGGGATCTCTCTACCTCACTGAGTTAGTATTAGTGGGATCTCTCTACCTCACTGAGTTAGTATTAGTGGGATCTCTCTACCTCACTGAGTTAGTATTAGTGGGATCTCTCTACCTCACTGAGTTAGTATTAGTGGGATCTCTCTACATCACTGAGTTAGTATTAGTGGGATCTCTCTACATCACTGAGTTAGTATTAGTGGGATCTCTCTACCTCACTGAGTTAGTATTAGTGGGATCTCTCTACCTCACTGAGTTAGTATTAGTGGGATCTCTCTACATCACTGAGTTAGTATTAGTGGGATCTCTCTACCTCACTGAGTTAGTATTAGTGGGATCTCTCTAACCTCACTGAGTTAGTATTAGTGGGATCTCTCTACCTCACTGAGTTAGTATTAGTGGGATCTCTCTACCTCACTGAGTTAGTATTAGTGGGATCTCTCTACCTCGTTGAGTTAGTATTAGTGGGATCTCTCTACCTCACTGAGTTAGTATTAGTGGGATCTCTTTACCTCACTGAGTTAGTATTAGTGGGATCTCTCTACATCACTGAGTTAGTATTAGTGGGATCTCTACCTCACTGAGTTAGTATTAGTGGGATCTCTCTACCTCACTGAGTTAGTATTAGTGGGATCTCTCTACCTCACTGAGTTAGTATTAGTGGGATCTCTCTACCTCACTGAGTTAGTATTAGTGGGATCTCTACATCACTGAGTTAGTATTAGTGGGATCTCTCTACATCACTGAGTTAGTATTAGTGGGATCTCTCTACCTCACTGAGTTAGTATTAGTGTGATCTCTACCTCGTTGAGTTAGTATTAGTGGGATCTCTCTACCTCGTTGAGTTAATATTAGTGGGATCTCTCTACCTCACTGAGTTAGTATTAGTGGGATCTCTCTACATCACTGAGTTAGTATTAGTGGGATCTCTCTACCTCGTTGAGTTAATATTAGTGGGATCTCTCTACCTCACTGAGTTAGTATTAGTGGGATCTCTCTACCTCACTGAGTTAGTATTAGTGGGATCTCTCTACATCACTGAGTTAGTATTAGTGGGATCTCTCTACCTCACTGAGTTAGTATTAGTGGGATCTCTCTACATCACTGAGTTAGTATTAGTGGGATCTCTCTACCTCACTGAGTTAGTATTAGTGGGATCTCTCTACCTCACTGAGTTAGTATTAGTGGGATCTCTCTACCTCACTGAGTTAGTATTAGTGGGATCTCTCTACCTCACTGAGTTAGTATTAGTGGGAACTCTCTACCTCACTTGAGTTAGTATTAGTGGCATCTCTCTACCTTGTTGAGTTAGTATTAGTGGCAGTTTGAAACTCTTTTCTCTAGTTTAAAGACCCAATCTGAGATGTTTGATCATTCATTTATTTATGTACTGTATATCCATCGATTTTTGGAGAATATCAGTTAATATCAGTTATGACAAACATAGACAAAGGATGTGTATTTGTTACAAAGGGGAAGGAAATGTAACTAACCTTACCCATCTCCTGTCTTCCCTAATGCAATATTTACACACTACACACACACGCATACATGCACACATGCACTAACACACACAAACACACAAACAGACATGTGTTGACACACATGGGAGAGAAGGCACATGACTACTACCCCTACACTAACCTCTCCTCCTCTGACACACACACACCGGCAGAAAAACACGAGTCTGGCACCTTAGGCCAGGTCTCGTGACAAGTCCTGGCAAGTCATCCTTAGTTAACTCGATAAGGAGGGGAGTATACTCTACCTTCACACACACACACACACACACACACACACACACACACACACACACACACACACACACACACACACACACACAACACACACACACACACACACACACACACAGTAATTACATTGTTGTGGACTAGAACGTATTAAAGTGAAACATCTGGAGCTTCATGTCCTGTACTAAACAGTAGCAGAACCAGCTGTCATACGGCACAGTAAGGTATGTAGGTAAGTATATTCATTAGGAACCAAGGCTACGTCCCAAACGCCACCTTTTCCCCTATATAGTGCACTATGTAGGAATAGGATGACCTGTGGAATGCATTCCAAAACAGCCCGACTCTTGTTCTGTATTCTGGCAGCATTACATTTCATATTGTTATACAGTGATTGTGTGGTTGGATTGTGATGTCAGACTCGTCTAGATAAATGGCCTTAACATGATTAATGGAGGACAGGGAGGATCGGGCTTTTTCAGCAGCTCCCACCCCCACGCCACCCTCCCGGCCCTGGGAGACCCTCTCGAGATGCGTCCTGATGTTTAAGTGGGTTCTCTATGTGTGTGTGTGTGCGTGTGTGTGTGTGTGTGTGTGTGTGTGTGTGTGTGTGTGTGTGTGTGTGTGTGTGTGTGTGTGTGTGTGTGTGTGTGTGTGTGTGTGTGTGTGTGTGTGTGTGTGTGTGTGTGTGTGTGTGTCCATGTTAATCAGTTCCTCATGTGGGTCTTATTGCATTCCAGAGCCAGCACACTCCTCCGGGTTTAACCTCCGACCCCTTCTGATACGCTCACGCCAGATGAACACACACACACACACACACACACACACACACACACACACACACTCTCTCTCACACACATTGCACATTCATACGCTCGAGCATGTAGAGTCACACACACACACTCTTTTTCACAACAAAAACACACACTGTGAACACACACACACAACTCACCAACGCATTATGTGGATACACTGTGTATGAACAGTATGAACAGAAGAATGACCAGCCCTGACAGTGAGTTGTGGCCCTTCCACCCACCATTACTGTAACATTCTCCTATCATCCCGTCCCAAATGAATTATGCAAGTTATGCAAGTTGATTCATTATGGAATTGAGTAGGGGGGAGGAGGCGGAACCAATGCCAGAGAGAAAGGGAGAGATGGGGGAGAGGGATAAATAAGAGACAGAGAGAGAGAGAGGGACAGAGGAAGACCGAAAGGGAGAGAGAGAGAGAGAGAGAGAGAGAGGGACAGAGAGAGAATGAGAGAGAGAGAGAGAGAGAGAGAGAGAGAGAGAGAGAGAGAGGGGAGAGAGAGAGAGAGAGAGAGAGAGAGAGAGAGACCGAGAGAGAGAGAGAGAGAGGGGGGACAGAGGAGACAGAGCGAGAGAGAGAGGACAGAGGGATACCGAGAGAGAGAGAGAGAGAGAGAGAGAGAGAGAGAGAGGGACAGAGGAAGACCGAAAGGGAGAGAGAGAGAGAGGGACAGAGGGAGACAGAGAGAGAGAGAGAGAGAGAGAGAGAGAGAGAGGGAGACCGAGAGAGAGAGGGGGGACAGAGAGAGAGAGAGAGAGAGAGAGAGAGAGAGAGAGAGAGAGAGAGAGAGAGAGAGAGAGAGAGGGACAGAGGGAGACCGAGAGAGAGAGAAAGAGAGAGAGAGAGAGGGGGACAGAGAGAGGGACACAGAGAGAGAGAGAGGGACAGAGGGATACCAAGAGAGAGAGAGAGAGAGAGAGAGGGGGGGGGGACAGAAAGAGAGAGAGAGCGACAGAGGGAGACCAAGAGAGAGAGAGAGTGGGACAGAGAATGAGAGGGAAGTCCTCTGTAATTTCGAGCCTCTCTCCCCAAGTCTTCTCTCTCTCTCTCTCTGTGCTGCTGACACACGGCCTTTGTCTCGGCCTCCACAAAGCAGGAGAGCTCCATAGGAACCTGGGTAAAGCCCACTGAGGCCTGTATCACAAACAGGAAACCAGCTCCTCAGAGAGAACATCCGTCAGGACAGGCGGCCCTCTTAACTTCAGCACAACATGCTACTGTAGTCTCAGAGACATTTACATTTACATTTACATTTACATTACATTTAAGTCATTTAGCAGACGCTCTTATCCAGAGCGACTTACAAATTGGTGAATTCACCTTCTGACATCCAGTGGAACAGCCACTTTACAATAGTGCATCTAAATCATTTAAGGGGGGTGAGAAGGATTACTTTATCCTATCCTAGGTATTCCTTGAAGAGGTGGGGTTTCAGGTGTCTCCGGAAGGTGGTGATTGACTCCGCTGTCCTGGCGTCGTGAGGGAGTTTGTTCCACCATTGGGGGCCAGAGCAGCGAACAGTTTTGACTGGGCTGAGTGGGAACTGTACTTCCTCAGTGGTAGGGAGGCGAGCAGGCCA
>NW_027013332.1:129121-134121 GCF_036934945.1 Oncorhynchus masou masou | reverse complement strand
GAGAGTCTGACTCTGGCGGTCAGAAGGTCCGTGGTGGGTACTCTCTCTCTCTCCCTCTCTGTCTCTCCCTCTCTCTCTATCTCTCTCAGTCTTTCTCTCTCCCTCTCTCTCGTTCCCTCTTTTCCTCCTCCCTCCCTCTCTCTGAGAGAGTCTAACTGTGGCAGTCAGAAGGGCCCTGGTGGTTTTAAAGACGTCCAGTAGAATGTAGGTCATCAGCCGGTACTGAGTTACCAATGAGAAACAGCTGTGCTGCCGTTCCACCATTCACCCATTGGTTCCTTAGCTGGCTGGCTGTCTAGTGGGGCCAGCCATCCCAGTTCTGAGATAACTCTTTATTGTTAGCAATAGCACTCACACACACACATGCAAGCAAGAACTTACACATGTACACACACACGCATCACACAAACTGCTCACCTTGTTCCTTAAACCTCTCCACTCTACAGGTGTAGGATCTTAATTTGAACCAGTTTGCTACAACAGGAAATTAATCCTGCAGCAGATAATGTGAATTATTATGTGGATTTTAATTAATGGAAATGTCTTATGTAGGGGTTGATGCAGTTTTCGTTAATGGAAATAAATCAATTATATTTATTTATAAAGCCAGCTGATGTCACATGAGGGGTGTCCAGTCCTCTTCTGGCTTTGCCAGGTGGAGATTATAACAGAACATGGCCAAGGTGTTCAAATGTTCATCGATGACCAGCATGGTCAAATAATAATAATCACAGTGGTTGTCGAGGGTGCAACAGGTCAGCACCTCAGGAGTAAATGTCAGTTGACTTTTCATAGCCGATCATTCAGAGTATCTCTACCGTTCCTGCTGTCTCTAGAGAGTTGAAAACAGCAGGTCTGGGACAGGTAGCACGTCCGGTGAACAGGTCAGGGTTCCATAGCCGCAGGCAGAACAGTTGAAACTGGAGCAGCAGCACGGCCAGGTGGACTGGGGACAGCAAGGAGTCATCAGGCCAGGTAGTCCTGAGGCATGGTCCTAGGGCTCAGGTCCTCCTGAGAGAGAGAGAGAGAGAGAGAGAGAGAGAGAGAGAGAGAGAGAGAGAGAGAGAGAGAGAGAGAGAGAGAGAGAGAGGAGAGAGAGAGAGAGAGAGAGAGAGAGAGAGAGAGAGAGAGAGAGAGAGAGAGAGAGAGAGAGAGAGAGAGAGAGAGAGCATACTTAAATTCACACAGGACACCGGATAGGACAGGAGAAATACTCCAGATATTACAGACTGACCCTAGCCCCCTGGCACATAAATTACTGCAGCATAAATACTGGAGGCTGAGACAGGAGGGGTCGGGAGACACTGTGGCCCCATCCGACGATACCCCCGGATAGGGCCAAACAGGCAGGATATAACCCCACCCACTTTGCCTAAGCACAGCCTCCACACCACTAAATCAAGTTTGAAATGTTATGGTGGATATTACAAACTTTAGAAGACTTTTTAAACCTCAAAAACACCACAATCTTGCATTTCCTGCTTTGCAGGAAAACCCCTGCAAAAACAGGATGATCAAATTAAGATATGGCATCTGTACTCCACTCCACTCTACAAAAAGTGATGAATAAGGGAATTGCATGAGTTCTGTGGTCAGCCGTTTACCCAGCGCTGTGTGTTGTTTAGGGTCTCGATTATTAATAAAGATATGCTACGATTCGTAAACTCGCTCGACCTGAGACAATCCCACTGGGTCTGGTGCAAGAGGTGAAGAAGAACACAGCTCGTGTTTTTATTTTCTTTCTTCCCTCCTTCCCCCTTGCTGTTTACTGCATGTGTCTGTTTCTCTCCCTCGGTTCCCTCTTTAATAACACCCCAGGAGGTTCATTGCTTTTACACAGCCGTAAGTCTGAAGTCGACTCAAATAAAATGTGCCATTTTTATCTGTGGTTGTGTTATTGTTTTAGAATGAAAACATTGCTCTACCTCAGCACTCACACACACACTCACACACACACACACAGACACGCTCCCACCTGGGCGCAATTACCTGTGTGTTTAGACTGGACCTCAGGGCCCCGGGGACAGCACCTGTCAGGGAGATAGGGGGAGAGGAGAAAAGGAGGAGAGGGGAAGAGGGGAAGAGGGGAGAGAGGGAGAGAGGGGAAGAGGAGGAAAGGGGAAGAGGGGGAGAGAGGGAGAGAGGGGAAGAGGAGAGAGAGGGGAAGAGGGAGAGAGGAGAAGAGGGAGAGAGGAGAAGAGGGAGAGTGGGGGAGAGAGGAAAAGAGAGGGGAAGAGAAGAAGAGGGGAAGAGGGGAGAGAGGGGAAAAGGAGGAAAGGGGAAGAGGGGAAGAGGGAGAGAGGAGAAAAGGAGGAGAGGGGAAGAGGGGGAGAGAGGAGAACTAGAGGAGAGGGGAAGAGGGGGAGAGAGGAGAAAGAGGGGAGAGGGGAAGAGGGGGAGAGGGGAGAGAGGGGAAAGGAGGAAAGGGGAAGAGGGGAAGAGGGGGAGAGAGGGAGAGAGGAGAGAGGGGAAGAGGAGGGAAAGGAGGAAAGGGGAAGAGGGGAGAGAGGGAGGAGAGAGGGGAAGAGGGGAAGAGGGGAAGAGGAGGAGAGAGGGGAGAGGGGAAAGGAGGAAAGGGGGAAGAGGGGAGAGAGGGGAAGAGGGGAAAGGAGGAGGAAGGGGGGAAGAGAGGGGGAAGAGGGGAGAGAGGGGAAGAGGGGAAAAGGAGGAAAGGGGAAGAGGGAGAGAGGGGAAGAGGGGAAAAGGAGGAAAGGGGAGGGAAGAGGGGAAGAGGAGGAAAAGGAGGAAAGGGGAAGAGGGGAGAGAGGGGAAGAGGAAAAGGAGGAAAGGGGAAGAGGGGAAGAGGGGAAAAGGAGGAAAGGGGAAGAGGGGAAGAGGGAGAGAGGGGAAGAGGGGAGAGAGGGGAAAAGGGGAAAGGAGGAAAGGGGAAGAGGGGAAGAGGGAGAGAGGGAAAAGGAGGAAAGGGGAAGAAGGGAGAGAGGGGAAGAGGGGAAAAGGAGGAAAGGGGAAGAGGGGAGAGAGGGGAAAAGGAGGAAAGGGAAGAGGGGGAGAGAGGGGAAAAGGAGGAAAGGGGAAGAGGAGGAAAGGGGAAGAGGGGAAAGGGGAGAGAGGGGAAAAGGAGGGAGGAAAGGGGAAGAAGGGAGAGAGGGGAAGAGGGGAAAAGGAGGAAAGGGGAAGAGGGGAGAGGGGAGGGGGAAAAGGAGGAAAGGGGAAGAAGGGAGAGAGGGGAAAAGGAGGAAAGGAGGAGAGGGGAAGAGGGGGAGAGAGGAGAAAAGGAGGAGAGGGGAAGAGGGGAAGAGGGGAAAGAGGGGGAGAGGGGAATAGGAGGAAAGGGGAAGAGGGGAAAGAGGGGAGAGAGGGGAAAAGGAGGAAAGGGGAAGAGGGGGGAAGAGGGGAGAGAGGGGAAAAGGAGGAAAGGAGGAGAGGGGAAGAGGGGGAGAGAGGAGAAAAGGAGGAGAGGGGAAGAGGGGGAGAGAGGAGAAAAGGAGGAGAGGGGAAGAGAGAGAGGTGAAGAGGGGAAGAGAGAGAGAGGGGAAGAAGGGGAGAGTGGAGAAAAGGAGGAGGGGAAGAGAGGGGAAGAGAGAAATAATAAGAGTGGAAGAGGGAGAGAGGGGAAGAAATGGGAAGATAGGAGAAGAAGGAGAGAGGGGAAGAGAGGGGAAGATAGGAGAAGAAGGAGAGAGGGGAAAATAGGAGAAGAAGGAGAGAGGGGAAGAGAGGGGAAGAGGGAGAGAGGGGAAAATGACAGGAGGGGAAGAGGGGGAGAGGGGGAGACGGGGAACGGGGAAGAGGGAGAGAGAGGGGGAGAGAGGAAGAGAGGGGAAGAGGGAGAGTGGGGGAGAGTGGGGGAGAGAGGAGAAGAGAGGGGAAGAGAGGGAGAGCGGGGAAGAGGGAGAGAGGAGAAGAGGGGTAGTGTGAGTGAGTGGAAGAGAGGGGAAGAAGGAGGTAGGGTAAGAGAGGGCGGGAGGGGGAAGAGGGGTAGTGCGAGTGTGTGGAAAAGAGGGGAAGAAGGAGATAGGGTAAGAGAGGGGGAGGGGGTAGACGGGGAGAGGGGGCCCATTTCTAGAACTGTAAGGATTCAGCAAGCATGCACAGAAAAACGCTGTCTGTCGCACACACACACGCTCAGCAACTTCCTCGTATCTTTAACACTCAGAATCCTATTCAGAGCACCGTATGAATGCATCACATTAACACAAAGAGACCACGACAGACATGTTGTCACAATGTGGTCTCAGTGTTTCAGCTGGTGCATCAGGTGAGAAGAGTTTCCTAGACAGTGGAACAGTGGAAAACAAAAGGGGGAGGGGTGGACGGACAGCTCATCAGAGTCCAGACTTCCAACATTAAAGCCCTCCTGTACTTTGCAGCTGTGTGTTGAAAATACCACACTATAAATGGTCCAGCTTAAACACACAGACACACACATACACAGTACACACACACATACACAGTACACACACACACACACTTAGTCACATATACACACACACACACATACACAGTACACACACACACACATATGCATGCACAGACAGACACACAAACACACACGCACACACACATATGCATCATGTGCATCTGGGCGCCCCTAGGGATTCCAGTAATGATGTTGTGTGGTATTTGGGACGGCCCCTTGATGACTTAGCAGCTAGTTGATGAAAATGTCCAGCCAGACATTTGAGTAACGCAGGGCGAATGGCGTAAACATTCTACACACACACACACCATGCACACTACACCATACACACACACCATACACACACCAGACACACACCACACACACACCATGCACACACACCACACACACCATACACACACACCATACACACACCAGACACACACGACACACACACCAGACACACACCACACACACACCACACACACCTGACGCACAAAACACGGGCAGATGGTGGTAAACACACACACAGCACATTCTGTCCATGGCCTACACACATAATCACACACACACACAGCACATTCTGTCCGTGGCCTACACACACAATCACACACACACACAGCACATTCTGTCCATGGCC
>NW_027013332.1:79121-124121 GCF_036934945.1 Oncorhynchus masou masou | reverse complement strand
CGTGTATGATAGTGTGTTGTGTTTGTGTATTTGTATGCTGACATCACAAAGTGAATAAAGTATATTGTATGGTACACTGGGTTGAACAAACAGAACCCTGATAGTCCATCTGGCTGTATAACGGGATTTACTGCTGGGCTATATGATCATGGTCTTAGAGGCTTGAATCGCAATCGACTTAAAAATCCACAAAGCTTGTGTGCCTCTGGCTTGATATGTGCTGTAAAAAAATAATTTACAACCGCCCCAACAATAATCTGATACATAGTCTGTTTATGGAAAATGCAGAATGTGTCTGTGGACTCTTGCCCTTTTTACAGATACACTGGAGGGTAGCAGCTGGAGTAGCAGACATAATTCTGATCATTACATGGAGAACCTAACTGCTGTGGCGGGCCGGACCAAGGCACAGACCCAGTTGCGTGTGTGTGTACTATCCAGCAAACAGGAAGTAGGAGAGGCGACAACATCAATCAACTGTTAACAACAGACAAACCGTTCCGAGGCTGCTACCCTTCCTCATCTCTCATCGCTGCTTTCAATTCTTCACTGACCGTGTCCAGAGCAATGTGAGGCTCTCTGTAATGTGCTGTACAACCACAACAGAGCTAATGGCCTGCCGTTGTCAGACGGGTAAACATACACTCCTACTAAGCTACATTGTCTACACTCTCAGGAAAGAAGGTTTCCTGAAAGGGTTCTTCGGCTGTCCCCATAGGAGAACCCTTTAGGTTTCCGGTAGAACCCTTTAGGTTTCAGGTAGAACCCTTTTTTGTTCCAGGTCGAACCCTTTTGGGTTCCATGTACAACCCCCTATGTGAAAAGGGAACCCAAAAGAGTTCTACCTATAACCAAAAAGGGTTCTTCAATGGGTTATCCTATGGACACAGCTGAATAACCCTTTTACGTTCTAGATAGCACCGCGGAGTCGTCTTGTCTAAAAGGAGCCCTATTGAATTATCCCAGATCTGTTTGCGATGTCTTGCCAACTTCTTGGCACTCATGAGGCAGAAGTTCGAGAGGGGTCACTCAGACTACACAGTAAGGCTGCAAAATGAATTGAATTTTAATCGAAATTGCAATATTGACATGTGCAATATCCATATTACGAGAAGCTGCATTTTTTTAAACGCCATGAATATAACATTCAATCTCTTACCAACACTTTGGTTCCTACCCTGTCCCAACAACTTGTACTGTACCTGGCTTTTTCAGTAGTTGTCATGCCAAACATCACCAACCATAGGATCAGAATACTCATTTTATTTTTTTAAATCGCTATTATATTATTTACCTATATTGTGCAGCCCTACAACCCAGTGTTACTGTAAACACACCGGAGGGGCATCAAGTTCAACAGTCCACTGGGGAAATGCTACAATTTGCATATTAGATCGAATAAACAGACAGCGAATCCCTAAAGTGGAGCCACCGTGGTTCTCTGTCCCAGACTTTGGCATCCTGGCACCTCTCCAGCCCAGTGATTGTGCTTGGCTCCAGCGCTGCAGCCCATTTAATGCAGAAAACACTTTTACGAGCAACTAACACGACTGTAAATGCAGTGAGACTGAGGTCTCCCTTGTGTCAAGAACCTCAAATAGCTCCAAGCACACACACACACACACACACACACACACACACAATGAAAGAATGTTGTTAGTTGTGTGCTGAGCGTAGCCCTGATTAGAGGATTATCCCTTTACGCAGAAGAAGTGTTCTCTCCATTGCAGGAGTTGCAAGACCAACATAATCTCATGAGAACATGTCAAACAATAGTGTCATTAAACACTGTCTGTGGTATGTCTGACAAGATACATGTTGCTGATATACTTAAAGGAGACATCTGCAATCTGCAGTACAAACAATAAAAAAGGTGGTCATCCCGCCACTGATTTAGAAACAATGGCGTGTCAAATCAAATCTTATTGGTCCCATACACACATGTAGCAGATGTTATTGGTCCCATGTAGCAGATGTTATTGGTCCCATACACATGTAGATGTTATTGGTCCCATTCACACATGATGTTTATTGGTCCCATACACACATGTAGCAGATGTTATTGGTCCCATACACATATGTAGCAGATGTTAGCCCAGATGTTATTGGTCCCATACACACATGTAGCAGATGTTATTGGTCCCATACACACATGTAGCAGATGTTATTGGTCCCATACACATGTGCAGATGTTATTGGTCCCAGATGTTATTGGTCCCATACACACATGTAGCAGATGTTATTGGTCCCATACACATGTATTCACACATGTAGATGTTATTGGTCCCATACACACATGTAGCAGATGTTATTGGTCCCATACACATGTGTAGCAGATGTTATTGGTCCCATACACACATGTAGTAGATGCATACACACATGTAGCAGATGTTATTGGTCCCATACACATGTAGCAGATGTTATTGGGCCCATACACACATGTAGCAGATGTTATTGGTCCCATACACATGTGTAGCAAATGCTTGTATGACAGTTGAACTAAGCTCGTGAGGCATTTATAATTTAGATTCTTCATGAATCAATGTGCATGTATTAATCACTTAGAAGTCTTAAAATGGATGCAGCAATCACACATTGCCCCTTTTACAATCAATTTGTTTTGGTTTTTCCCACGTAAACCCTCTCAAACAACGGCTGAAAGATGAATGCTAGGCTGAGCATTTTTGTGGTTTAATTGTTATGCAACTTCACATGGTGTTTTTTATGCTTTTATGACAATGGATAAAACCATAAAAATGGTGATGAATGACAGCTAATTATAAAAGCAAATGGGTTTTCACCTTCCTCCTGTGACCATAAAAACAAAACAAATTAAGCCTTGGTTTCGCTGATACTAAAAATGGTGATGAATGACACTGTGCTCTCTCACACACACACACACAAACACACACACACACACACACACACACACACACACACACACACACACACACACACACACACACACACACACCCACACACACACACACACACACACACACACACACACGATTTCTCTTGGAGGAGCTCGCTGGTTTAGTTGCCCAGGCATTGATGTGCCATCCATAAAAATCTGATCCCCAAAACAAATGATCCTTCCACAGCAATACTAGTAATCAAGAGGAGAGGGAAACATCCGAGGAGATTAGAAGTGCTAATGCTGTAGCAGCCTCTCCTCAGATAGAGCCAACAGTTACGTTATAGCCAGGCTGCACGGCGAAAGCAGAAGCTGTGCTATTTGGAAACAAAAAGCTAAGTGTCAACCTAGGATCCACATTTGCACAAAGATATTACATATCTACTTATACACATAGGAAAATGCAGGCCTAGATAGTATTATAGTATAGGTGGACACAAGTGGAAAGTCACAAAAAACACAGGCCCATTTTCATAACCTGTACAATGCAACATAAAATAAACACAAACATAGTGGAATTTATCTCAATCCAAACAACCATTTCCCTGTGTTGTGTTGTTGATATTCTCTCTCTCAGGAGAGACAGTGTGTTCTGGTTCACTGCTCTGGTTCCAGTCACTGATGGTGATGGCCCATGGTGCTTTGCATGAGGTCTGACTGAGGCTGGGGCTGAGGCTGAGGCATGGATGGCTGGTTATATAAAGTGGAGATAATATTGGTGATAAAGTGGAGGTACTATTTCTGTACGATTAACTGATATGTCAGAGCATGGTTCATCCAGACAAATCTCATAACGAAGAATAAAAACACTTTTTTCCCGGCTAAATGTATCACCACAATGGTAGCATTACACACAATGTTATACAAGGTTGCCTCAAAACATATTATTTGAAGCACATTATATTCAGCTGTATGTACTGTTGGCCTTAGTCAGATTGGCCACAATACAGAAAAACTAACTTTAGTCTCAGCAGGCTGTAACGATCTGGGTGTCGTGGGTTACGGAGTCAGGCGCAGGAAACAGAGAGTTCAAGGTAGTGCTCTTTAATGCACAAACGGCGAACATAAGCCACCCCACGAAACATAGGGCCCTCACAGAAACACATGCCCCAAACACGGGGACTAAAATAGTCCAGCAAAAACCCATGAACAGGAACAAACACGTTCGACTCAAACATGCACACATGTTACACAAACAATCCCGCACAAAGAAACAGGCGGGCCGGCTGACTAATAAAGCCCAACTAATCACCACAATGCATAACAGGTGTAACCAATAAACAGACAAGGAGGGGGAGGAAAGAATCAGTGGCAGCTAGTAGGCCGGCGACGACGACCGCCGAGCCATACCTGAACGGGAAGGGAGCCACCTTCGGTAGGAGTCGTGACACAGGCTATATCAATAACGGCTGTATTTGGTGTTGATCGCGGTAATTCTTTGAACTAACTCTAGAAATCATGTTCTTGACACATGCTCATTGTGTGGGGTCACCATCGCAAACTTAACCGAAATGTAACAGACAATTAACACTGATATCCACAGTACAGAATACAGCTGGATAGGCACTTTACAGAACCAGATGTTACTGTAGCTTACTCAGCAAGTTAATATTGCAGTCTGATTCCTTAGGGATGCGTTCCAAATGGCAGCATATTACCTCTGTAGTGCGCTACTTTTGACCAGATCCCATAGGGCTACCCATAGGGCTCTGGCTAAAAGTAGTGCACTAAATAGGGAATCGGGTGCCATTTGGGATGCACAGGACTATGTATGTAGCATCATACCTCATTTGGCACCATTGCCCATGACAAAAAGGTATAACCTATTTAGCTTTTCTCAAATCATGACTTTTGAAGTGAAAGTTCGGATTTTGGCATTGAAGCCCTTCATCTCCTTCCCCAGAGTCTGATGAACTTGTGGATATTGTATCTCAGCATAAGCTCGCAACCACTGTATCTCTGCATCCAGTATGAAGGTAGAGGTCGCTTCTAGAGCCAGTGCTAACTAGTGTTAGTGCTAGCGAAGCGCAAAGACTGGAAGTATTTGGGTACAGCTAGCAGTCTTTGTGCTAACCTAGGTAGCATTGGTTCTTCAAAGCTACCTCTAACTTCCTTGGCAATTAAATAAAGGGCTTCATTGCCAAAGTCCCAAGCTATCACTTAAACCGCTTATGTATCTATGATTGAGGCCATGTATAATACGCTTATCACATGTATTTTTGGAAAATACTGGGTTCAATCAATAGGGCTTGAAGAGGCCAATAATTTCACCTGGAACTCCAAGCAAGGTCAAGCCCTTCGTAATCTCTGTCACTCATAAAGGACGCACACCTACAGAGATCAGCTCAGTTCAGTGGAGCAGCAGCTCAGTCAGTGAAGTCAGTACTGCATCGTGGGACCGCCTACAATGATTTTAAAAGGTGCACCCATTGCATAAATCTATAATTTCCACATCAATCGGCCTAACGAGGATGTGATGATCGTCAGAACTGAGGAAGTGTGGACGTAATAGAAGGTTTTTAGGCCGGCCTGCCTGGAAATGCAGTTGTAACAGTTGTCGTTGTGAAACAGACTCCAGCCTGGTCCCATATCAGCTTGTGCTGTACAAATTGCTTGGCATGGCAATGACCATAGGAGTTGGCTACACAGCACAAACAGATCTGTGACCAGGCTACTATACGTGTGTTCCGGCTATTACTACTACCATCTGCAATGACGGAACCAACTGCAGTATGTGGTATTGAAACTATGAGTGGGTGGAGACAGTTGGGAGTGACATTATCAACTCAAATATCACACTGCATCATAAATGAGACTCGTCTTAGTTTCAAGTTTCAAGTTGTATTACTTTCAGGTTCCTAGTCGACAAAGCAACAACAATAAGAAATAACAACAGATAAGAATATAAAGTAAATGGCTCAGTAGAATAGAAGAAACATTTTAGCAGAAGTATAAAACAGGAAGGCACAATTAATTGTCCAATATTTACAAGTGTATTGGGGATGGGGGCCAGGGTATAAACTGAGCAGTATAATAAGAGTCTGGTAGCAGCAGTTGTGATGTGTGTGTAACATGAATGTATACTGTGTGTGTGTGTGTGTGTGTGTGTGTGTGTGTGTGTGTGTGTGTGTGTGTGTGTGTGTGTGTGTGTGTGTGTGTGTGTGTGTGTGTGTGTGTGTGTGCGTGCGTGCGTGCGTGCGTGTGTGTGTGTGTGTGTGTCTGTGTGTGTGTGTGTGTCTGTGTGGGTGTGCTAACGTGAGGAGAATCAGAGCAGGTGTTCGGCAGACTGAAACTTGTAGATAGAAACTGTCTCTGAGCCTGTTGGTATCAGACCTTATACTCCAATACCATGTACCCGAAGGTAGGGGAGAGAACAGCTTGTGGCTGGGGTGTGTGGGGTCCTTGATGATGCTGGCCTTCCTCAGGCACCATTTTGAGTAGATGTCCTGGATGGGTGAGAGCGTGGTCCCAGGGATGTACTAGGGCGTCTTCACCACCCGCTGGAGGGACTTGCAGTCGTGGATGGAGCAATTCCCGTACCAGGCCGTGTTGCAACCGGCCAGGCTGCTCTCGATGGTGCAGCAGTAGTATGTGGAGAGGACCCGGAGCAACATGCAGAATTTCTTCAGACACTTTAGGAAGTAGAGATGCTGTTAGTGCCTTCTTGACAAGAGTGGTGTTGTTGGTCCAGGACAAGTTCTCGGTGATGTGGACGCCGAGGAACTTAAAACTCGTGACTCTCTCTACTGCAGTCCCGTTGATGTGGATCGGGGCATGTTCACTACTCTGCTTCCTGAAGTCAACAATCAACGTGTTTGTCTTGCTGACGTTGAGGAAGAGGTTGTTGTCATGACACCACAATGCCAGTTCACTTATCTCCTTCCTAAAGGCTGACTTGTCGCTGTTGGTTATCAGGCCTACAACCGTGGTGTCATCAGCAAACTTGATGAGGGAGTTGGTGTGGTGCAGAGCCACACAGTCGTGGCTGAACAGGAAACAGCACACAGAAACACCACCTGCCTTTGGGTTAACACACACCAACCTACCAGTGTTTATATAGGCCTATAATATATCAATTGAAATATGAACATATATAATAAATGGTTTCATTAACACACACACACACACAGGAACAATGGAGAATTGGCTTGCTAATAATAGCGGTGGAAACATTCACAGAGGCAGAAGTGTACGGCAACAAACAAGTATCAGGAAACAATAAAGAAAGGCATGCATATGAATTCAGCTGAACAAAGGGTAGGCCACTAGGGACCACTGTTCTCGGTATTAAGTCCCCTGGATTCTGTGGCAACTCAAGGTGATTCATTTATATGGTTTCTATATTGTCTTTGATCTGTTTGGTAAAAGAGTGGTATTCAGTGATATTCTCAATATTCACTTAAACCATCAATGTCATTAGATACTGAAACACACACACACACACAATCACACACACACACCCAACCATAGCACATCTGGGGAATAATTCAAAATCCTGACAAACAGTCCTGTAGCTCAAAAATGATCACTAAACTAGTTTGTGTTGATCCCTACATGTTGCATCAGTCCAGTCTCTCCCGTCTGTTGACATGAACTGTACACAGAGAGAGTCAGCCTACGTATGGAGTGATTGCGTATGCAGACATTTCTCTGATGTTTCAAACACAGCCAATGCTTTCTTGGCCACTACAAGCATCTGGCAAAAACTGTCATCATCTTGGTTTTTGGCACTATCTTCCTGAGACCCTATATTACTTTCTCTTCCTCAGTACACCGCCCGGCTACACCTAAAGACTGAGCATTTTGGTGAGCTTTTAGATCAAGTTTATAACGCTGATTGCTTAACTTTACATTTATCCTCGTTGATAATGTTGTCACGTAATAATGTCTCTGCCACTTCGTTATCTCGGGTGAGTGTTCCTTTTGTGTGGTCTTATAGTAAGTGTGTGGGTGAGGTTGGTTGACTTTGGTTGCCAGCTGAAGCCTGGTAAAACCACCCTGAGCCAAAACCACCCTGTCACCAGTGAGTGGAGCATTCAGTCTTGTCTAACCAGGCAAGGCCAACTGGGCCATGTTTTACAGTCATCTGAAGACAGACTGACATATTGCCTATCATAAGGCTAGTGAGCTGTAAAATAATTAAGTGCAATTACAATAAAACAGAATAAAAGTTTACAAGATTACTATTAGAACACACAGGGCAATGTTTTACTGACATAACGAGATTGGTATGTGATATAGCCTGGTAATAATCATAAATATCACTTTATAACCAATTACTGTAAAAGGTTTATAGTAACAGTGAGGTAAGCTTTGTTTAACAGTATGGCCTGGTTCTATGATGGTAACAGCATAGCAGTGTGTTGTTGCCTTGAGGGACAGCAGCACAGCTAGGCCCACACCCTGTGACCCTGCGGAGAGTGTGACCTCATCACCATAACAGACTACGGCAATGTGGAGAGGAAGCTATGGGCTTGTTGTGTGTATTTTTATTTTAATGTCTTGCTTTGCACCATTTTGGAGAAAAATGCGCACTACCATAAAAAAATATTAAATATTGTGTCCACAACAGAATTATATAATGACATTTAGCCAAATTATATTTACCCAAATTCTTGTTCAATATCTTTCTTCTACAATATCCACACAACCACCACCAACGTACATTTTCTGTTGATCTACCCTTCATGACACTTAAAGGCAAACACTGAGAAATGTCACCTGGAGAGTCATTTTGACACTCACTGACTGACATTGAGGGCTATTTCCATAAAATGCTGCAGTTGAGAGAATACTGGGAAAATTAGCCATGGAAATGTGCAGACAGCTTGGTGAATACCCGCGGCACTGTGGCATGCAGGCTCTCTCCTGAAGAAGGCTTTGCAATACATTGTTCTTAATAATGGTCATCTATCTCATTCTAAAATGGTTCATTTTATCAACATGTATCATTCAAAAAGATAATGACATACACAAGTCTTTGCATTTCATAATAATCCTAAACTCTCTCTCTCTCCCTCTCTCTCTCTCTCTCTCTCCCTCTCCCCCTCTCTCTCTCTCTCTCTCTCTCTCTCTCTCTCTCCCTCTCTCTCTCTCTCTCTCTCTCTCTCTCTCTCTCTCTCTCTCTCTCCCTCTCTCTCTCTCTCTCTCTCTCTCCCTCTCTCTCTCTTGCTCTCTCTCTCTCTCTCTCTTGGTCCCTCTCTCTCTCTCTCTCTCTCTCTCTCTCTCTCTCTCTCTCTCTCTCTCTCCCTCTCTCTCTCTCTCTCTCTCTCTCTCTCTGCTCTCTCTCTCTCTCCTCTCTCTCTCTCTCTCTCTCTCTCTCTCTCTCTCTCTCTCTCTCTCTCTCTCTCTCTCTCTCTCTCTCTCTCTCTCTCTCTCTCTCTTGGTCCCTCTCTCTCTCTCTCTCTCTCTCTCTCTCTCTCTCTCTCTCTCTCTCTCTCTCTCTCTCTCTCTCTCTCTCTCCAACAGCATCCTGTGGTTGCCAAATGCTATTTTAAAAAATCCTTCAAGATGTTTTCTTTTATTTGAATCATATGTAACTGCTGGAATTTTTTGGCACGATAATACACTTTAAAGTGTAAGTATACCATTTTAAAAGTGAAAGTATCATATTTTATTAAAGTGAAAGTATCATATTTTTTTAGACAATGTCATGACAACATTCCTCTATTCTACACCGGAGCTGAAACTTTTCTGAAATAAGTTGTCTAATTGAAGCAGTTGGCTCAACAAACATCAACGTGACTTCCTACACGATTCAAGATAGACTTTTTGACGAAGAGCAAACCACACTGGCAACCCAGACAACAGCCAAGTTCAATGTTCAAGAGGAAGGAAAAAGACACGCCCAAAAGTACCCCTCTGCCAATCAACAGCCAGTTATCTAGATATCAGACCAATGAACGATTACGGGGCTGGGTCACACGCGTTGTTGCTAGGGTATAGCTTCTACCTTGTTACTATCACTGTCAAGCCAATCACAAGGCAATTCGCAATGTATCAACATGCTCCTGGTAAACCCGTCACTGAGCTTCCCTATTGGGCAAGGCACGTATTCAGGGCCCGCCTATGTGGATGTTATTATTTTCTAATTGGCCAGAACAGCCGTCCTTTACTTCGCAGGTTTTTAGTTAGGTGCAGTTGATATGAATCTGGCTGGGAGTCCCAAAGACTCAGAACTGAACATAGACGTTCATATCGACCTAACACAGTTTTAGTTTTTATTTCATTTTTGTCTCATATTTTTTTTTTTTTTTTTACATTAGCTGTACATTTGTGTATATAGATATTATTTTATATTTTTATACAAGTCAACAAGATGGAACTTAATTCTCTTTTAATTCTCCTGGAGGCTGCAGAATACTTGGAAAGAAGAGACAGAGGTATTTCCCTGACAGAATGTCAGATGGCTTTGACTGGGTTAATGACCGTATTTAATGTTAGGAAAATTAAAACGGTCTCTATTCTATCTTATGTGAAGTTGTGGACGTGCACTGCCATAGCGCAGCTATGATGTCACTTTATGAGCAATGAACATACTGTGCTGGTGCGGTGATGTTATTGCAGACCGACCGACCTAGATATAACTTGCATATTAACAAACTAGTCAACACGTTAGGACAAGTCTTGAGATATAACCTATGTGCATGTGTAGTTTTGCATTAGTATGATCAGTCAATGCTTATAACCTGTTTTATCTGATGGCTATAGCCTTGTTTAAAATTGGTTAGGGACAAGTTCAAGATACAGTTTCTTATCAAGATACATTATGTATATCATGTTTATTATAAATGGTTATGTAGATAAACTCAATATTAGATTGTCCTGAATCTTGTGCTTTGCTCCAGCATTGTCAACGAGTTTATCTACGTAACCATAACCACTTTTATCAAATAACATGTTTGGCTTAGGCTACGTCATATATGGCATTGACAGTTCTATTATGTGATCGCCAGTTTATATCCCTTGTTACGTTTAATTTATTAGCCTACATGTGTAGAAATTAACCCTGTTGTTTTTGTTTACTTTGTCAATAGAAGCAGAACATGGTTACGCGTCTGTTTTACCGTACAATAGCGACTTTTCCCGAAAGAAAACGAAAGCTTCACCAATTTCAAGAAAAACTCAGAACAATAGGTAAATATACACCTTTTTCTAACGATATAGCAATATTTCCATCGATCTGTTTGTGTTTATTCGTCATTCATACAAACGCCATTTTTATTTTCACTGTTTAGATGTCGTATAAACACTGCCACGCGTACAGCATCACTTTTGAAGCTCACTTTCTTTTTCAACACCCATGCTTCATTCTGACATTCACCCCTTTCCCCCAATGCATTCACGCATTGATTTGAACATGCACACTTCTGCTGCATTTGCAACGTTTTGGAACTTGTGTTATGTCACTCCCTCCCATGACCCATATGACACCGAGCGCGCGTCGTCATCTCGGTAACAGTACACGGCGTTCTGACATAGATAACAGAACAATTATGTTAAATGTATCGATTCTGCTGTCGTGCTGAGGCTGCTTTGTGCGGCTGTGTTTCAGGAACATTTAACAATGTGGCAATTGCAAAAAAAGATTACACCACTTTTAAGAAATGTTTGTTGTTGTTACTGCGCTAAATTTACCGGCCATTCTAGTTTTTTATTGGCTGGTTAGCATATCATATGATAGGTCCTGCGCAGTGCCTTCAAAACTTTTTTTTAGAAGCAGTCTCACGCTTTGATAATTCATTTTTTCTTCGTAAGTTCAGCAAGTTATTTTAATTTCCTCCATCAACATATGAGACGTCATATGACCCGCCCTCACCAAAGAGGCTCATTTTATAAATCATATGTTGTGGGAGATATATAGGATCTGTCAGTGGCCTATATTGTCAAGTCTTGTGGTGCAGTCACAGTGTGTTTTCTTGGAGCAAAACAGTGGGGATGTGGCACACTCAGGTGGGTGTGGTGGCCAACTCAACTTAGCTCACACAGATGTCCACATAACACAGTGCCCCACAGACACAGCCTTAGCAGACCCTGCCCCTGCCTGGGCGGAGGGCTCAGTTTACAGCTGGTCTGGCTGCAGCCTGAGTTTCTCTCCCCTTTCTGGTACCAGTTCATTGCTCTGCAGACTACAGCTATTCTTCCTGGTACCAGTTCATTGCTCTGCACACTACAGCTATTCTTTCTGGTAGCAGTTCATTGCTCTGCAGACTACAGCTATTCTTTCTGGTACCAGTTCATTGCTCTGCAGACTTCAGCTATTCTTTCTGGTACCAGTTCATTGCTCTGCACACTACAGCTATTCTTTCTGGTACCAGTTCATTGCTCTGCAGACTACAGCTTTCTTCCTGGTACCAGTTCATTGCTCTGCAGACTACAGCTATTCTTTCTGGTACCAGTTCATTGCTCTGCAGACTGCTATTCTTTCTGGTACCAGGCTCATTGCTCTGCACACTACAGCTATTCTTTCTGGTACCAGTTCATTGCTCTGCAGACTACAGCTATTCTTTCTGGTAGCAGTTCATTGCTCTGCACACTACAGCTATTCTTTCTGGTACAGTTCATTGCTCTGCATTCTTTCTGGTACCAGTTCATTGCTCTGCAGACTACAGCTATTCTTTCTGGTACCAGTTCATTGCTCTGCAGACTACAGTTCTATTCTTTCTGGTACCAGTTCATTGCTCTGCAGTTCACTACAGCTATTCTTTCTGGTACCAGTTCATTGCTTCACACTGCTCTGCAGTTCACTACAGCTATTCTTTCTGGTACCAGTTCATTGCTCTGCAGACTACAGCTGTTCTTTCTGGTACCAGTTCATTGCTCTGCAGACTACAGCTATTCTTTCTGGTACCAGTTCATTGCTCTGCAGACTACAGCTGTTCTTTCTGGTACCAGTTCATTGCTCTGCAGACTTCTTTCTGGTACCAGTTCATTGCTCTGCAGACTACAGCTATTCTTTCTGGTACCAGTTCATTGCTCTGCACACTACAGCTATTCTTTGGTACTTCATTGCTCTGCAGACTACAGCTAGGTTTCATTGCTCTGCACACTACAGACTTCCTGGTACCAGTTCATTGCTCTGCACACTTCTTCCTGGTACTGGTACAGCAGTTCATTGCTCTTTCTGCAGACTCTGCACAGCTATTCTTTCTGGTACCAGTTCATTGCTCTGCACACTACAGCTATTCTTTCTGGTACCAGTTCATTGCTCTGCAGACTACAGCTATTCTTTCTGGTACCAGTTCATTGCTCTGCACACTACAGCTATTCTTCCTGGTACCAGTTCAGCTCTGCACAGCTCTGCAGACTACAGCTATTCTTTCTGGTTCCTGGTACCAGTTCATTGCACCAGTTCATTGCTCTGCAGACTACAGCTATTCTTTCTGGTACCAGTTCATTGCTCTGCAGACTACAGCTATTCTTTCTGGTACCAGTTCATTGCTCTGGTATTCTTTCTGGTACCAGTTCATTGCTCTGCAGACTACAGCTATTCTTTCTGGTACCAGTTCATTGCTCTGCACACTACAGCTATTCTTCCTGGTACCAGTTCATTGCTCTGCAGACTACAGCTATTCTTTCTGGTACCAGTTCATTGCTCTGCACACTACAGCTATTCTTCCTGGTACCAGTTCATTGCTCTGCACACTTCTGGTACCAGTTCATTGCTCTGCAGACTACAGCTATTCTTTCTGGTACCAGTTCATTGCTCTGCACACTACAGCTATTCTTTCTGGTACCAGTTCATTGCTCTGCACAACCTTTCTGGTACCAGTTCATTGCTCTGCAGACTACAGCTATTCTTTCTGGTACCAGTTCATTGCTCTGCACACTACAGATTCAGTTCATTGCTCTATTATTCTTTCTGGTACCAGTTTGCAGACTACAGCTATTCTTTCTGGTACCAGTTCATGCTCTGCACACTACAGCTATTTGGTACCAGTTCATTGCTCTGCACACTACAGCTATTCTTTTGGTACCAGTTCATTGCTCTGCACACTACAGCTATTCTTTCTGGTACCAGTTCATTGCTCTGCAGACTACAGATTGGTACCAGTTCATTGCTGTATTAATTTCTGGTACCAGTTATTGCTCTGCACACTACAGCTATTCTTTCTGGTACCAGTTCATTGCTCTGCAGACACAGCTATTCACATTGCTCTGCACACTACAGCTATTCTTCCTGGTACCAGTTCAACTCTGCACACTGGTACCAGTTCATTGCTCTGCACACTACAGCTATTCTTTCTGGTAGCAGTTCATTGCTCTGCAGACTACAGCTGTTCTTTCTGGTAGCAGTTCATTGCTCTGCAGACTACAGCTGTTCTTCCTGGTAGCAGTTCATTGCTCTGCAGACTACAGCTAGTCGTCAGTACAACCATTTCTGCATTCAAATCAGTGGAAGAGTTGACACATGGAAACATGGTTTTCCATCATTTTATTTAGCAGCCCTCCGTACCTTTTTAGATTGAATGTATTAATTGCAGTGCAATGTTATGCCCTTTGCACGACACGAGACAGAGGCAAATCGGTGTCATAGAAAGGAGAACGTTCGGGTGAGTTTCCCTGTTTACTTTGAAGACCGAGGTTAAATCGGGACACAAACACTAAATGCAACGGCCACATGGGCGTACATGCACACAATTATAAGATTACATCCTTGAACATGTGCGTCCTCAAAAACAACAAACGGATGCATACAGCTCCTCATTTTATTTTCACTGCATTGCTACCAAACGAGCACATCCCAGGCCTTCATATAATATGCACTTATAACCAAGCGACTGTTTTCATCCATCCCCAAAATGGCGGCTGATGTCGGCCTTATTTACACACCAGACCTGTCCCGGCTCTAGTGATGATTTGTCAATCTTATACTGACAGTTTATATGACATTCAAAGTCATGTGTTTGTTGTTGTTGTATGAGGCAAGTATGGTGTTGGACTGTGCCTCCCTGCCGGGCCTCTTTGGGCCTCTTTCACCCGTGCCTCGCTTAAGGAAACCATGGAGTGTCGCCTCGTGCTTTGCCTGTCCCCAATTTGCACATGTTTCAAATTTGAATAGGACTACTTCCTTATACAGGAGATAAAGCATTTCCTCTCCCCTGGCGTCGGATGGTGAAAAGGGCTTGTCAGCAGTGTCTGTAGGCTGAGCCCCTCCCCTTCCACTGAGCATGGCCAGTGAGAGGCCTAGGGGCAGCACACATACGTGCAGATGGGTATCATCATTATGCACAAAACGGAAGAAAACTGACTAAAACCAGGAGAGACTACCTGGACTTGTCCAGTCAAAAAGGCAAGTTGTTCATTGCAAAAATGTTTTTCAAGCGTTTTTCGGTTGTGTGTCCTAGTGAACACCACCCTGGATACTATGACGATGGGTGACGGCGCACACAGGATAGGCTAGCATCAGCTCAATCGTCTCATGCAGTGCGCTGTGGGGCAGTGGGGCCTACGCAGATTCAGGTCATCTTCCCGCTCCCATCCCTGCACATCTGTGGGAACCACGGCTGAAGTCGACAGTACAAGGGCACTTAAGAGGGATTGGCTGAGAAGAGTGGAGGACTCCACGGCAGGGGTCTTTGTGTTCGTGTCTTGGCTTGTTATTTCCTTGGCATCCTAGATGGTAGTTTCAGGGTATTATTGGGACAAGAACCAAGGGGTTTGTTTATAAAGATGAACTCCAGTGCTCTCATTCATTTCCATTGGCGGGTCGTCCTAGTAGCCTTCCAAGCTCCCTGGCCTGCAATAGTATGCTGCAGTGTCGACACTGTAATGGAAAAGGAAAACTGTAAATTATACGGTAATTTGGGGTATCATCAACAGGAAAATACTTTTTAACATTTTACTGTACCATACTGTACGTGATGGTGCATTGTGGGAAAATATTGTGGGCGGGAAGTAATTGCTGTATTTGGAATGGCACTGTAAAACCTTTTGACCACTCGTGGGTGGCAGGTAGCCTAGTGGTTAGAGCATTGGGCCAGTGACAGAAAGGTCGTTTTAATATCCGAGCGGAAAAGGGGGAAAATATGTGGATGTGCCCTTGAGTAAGGCACTTAACCCTCATTTGCTCCACGTGCACCGTACTACTATGGCTGACTCTGTGAAACAACATATATCACTGCACCTATCCGGTGCATCTGCCCAAAAATATATGGTATGATGTTGTTGTTTCTGGGTCATTAACATATTTTAAGGCGTGTGTCATTACACAGTACTTGCTTTGATACCACATTTAAATTACTGTAGGTGCACTGTAATATGAAAGACAGAATTTGACTTAAGTTGCCACCGAGCTGCCCGTAAGCTACTGTGAAATTTACAGTAACCCCTTTACAGTGTAGGACTGTTGACATACACATACTGCTGTCCAGTCTAGTGTGTGTGTGTGTGTGTGTGTGTGTGTGTGCGTGTGTGTGTGTGTGTGTGTGTTGAGAGCTCTCTGACAGATTTCATACACACACACATCGAGGGAAGAGGATTTAGTTTTCCACACGATGACGAATGCAGAGCTTTGTACAAAAAAAATAAATATATATATATATATATATATATAGATAAACAGAAATGGAGGTGTGGGGGAAAGGGGAGCGAGCGAAGGCCTTCTTCTTCTTCTTAGTATTTAGCCTTCTTTCTGAATTTCCATTGCATTGTCCCAGAATGCACTGCGACAAGAGGTTGTTAACCTTCCAGCTTATGTAAAATAAATGCATGGCTGTATGCCTTATCTAATACCGGGAAATTTGTTTCACCATTTGTTACACAAGAGTACTACAGCTCTCCCATCTATTTTTGCATCCTTGCGGTGTTTGTGTGAGCGGCTGTTTTTACCTGACTGGCCCTCCTGGCCCTCCTGGCCCTGCCTGGCGGTTTAGTCTAAGAGCACTTTGAGGAGCTGAGTTGCAGTCAGACCACAAAGAGGGAATCTCTCTCTCGCTCTCCCCTCTCCCCTCTCCCCTCTCTCGCTCTCGCTCTCCCCTCTCCCTCTCCTCTCTCCCCTCTCCTCTCTTCTCTTTCTCTTTCTCTCTCTCTCACACACACACACATTTTCCAAGCATCAGCCTCTTGAATCTCTCCAAGCCTGATTAGGCCTTCAGAGACGCTGCGTGTTATTTCCAACAAATACTAGATGAACATGCAGAAATAAACATGAAATTCCCACGGGTCTGTAGATTGTTTAGCTTATAAGACCTTTTAGACAATCAAGGACTCTATGGCCCTGTTGCAATATCCACACTAGCATGCTACTTAGAATGAAGCAATGCGTGTGGCCTGCAATTGAAGTAGAGTATGTAAGTAACAGTGGAACGTATCCTACGTGTTGAAAGCTGCAGAGCCACCCATATAACAGCAGAGGAAGGACAACTGGGAAAGGGCTTGGGCCGACCAACATCCTCTTTATACCGCGTGTTATGTAGGTCACACACTTCTTCTACCCTTTACGTCTCCATTTCATCTGTCCATCCTAATATCAAGACGTTCTCTCTCTGTCTGTCTCCTGACCTTCACCATGGGTCATGTTCATTATGTACCAAAACGGAAGAAAACATACTGAAACTGGAAAACTCTCCCGCAGAAGCACTTGTTTTCATATCCCATTGAAAAAAGTTTTCAAGCGTTTTCCCAAATGAACACAACCCAAGTGCGCATTCCCATCCTGCACCCTGGTCATGAGACGGTGTGTATTAATGACAGTGTCCAGAGTGTTACTACAGAGTGTTACTACAGAGTAACTACAGAGTAATTACAGAGTGTTACTACAGAGTAACTACAGAGTAACTACAGAGTGTTACTACAGAGTGTTACTACAGAGTGTTACTACAGAGTGTTACTACAGAGTGTTACTACAGAGTAACTACAGAGTAACTACAGAGTGACTACAGAGTGTTACTACAGAGTGTTACTACAGAGTAACTACAGTGTTACTACAGAGTGTAACTACAGTGTTACTACAGAGTAACTACAGAGTGTTACTACAGTGTTACTACAGTGTTACTACAGAGTGTTACTACAGAGTAACTACAGAGTGTTACTACAGAGTGTTACTACAGAGTGTAACTACAGAGTGTTACTACAGAGTGTAACTACAGTGTTACTACAGAGTAACTACAGAGTAACTACAGAGTGTTACTACAGTGTTACTACAGTGTTACTTCCTAAGGCACTCATCCATGTCTCTGTTTATTTGCCCTTTCAGATCGTCACACAACGAGCTGGAGAAACACAGGTAAGATGACAGACAACACTGTGCTATATAGCCTGGTCCCAGATCAGTTCATAACCAATTCCTATAGGTCTATTTGACTCAGTGCTAGCCTGATCCCAGATCAATCAATCACATTTATTTATAAAGCCCTTTTTACATCCGCAGATGACACAAAGTGCTTATAAAGAAACCCAGCCAAAATCCTGAACAGCAAGCAATGGAGATGTAGAAGCATGGTGGCTAGGAAAAACTCTCTAGAAAGTAAGGAACCTAGGAAGAAACCTAGAGAGGAACCAGGCTCTGAGGCATGGCCAGTCCTCTTCAGTTAATAGCCAATTCCTATAGGTCTATTTGACTTGGTGCTAGCCTGATCCCAGATCAGTTTATAGCCAAGTCCTATAGGTCATTTAGACTCTGCTATACAAAACAAACAGATCTGAGAGCAGGCTTCAACCTTCCCCACCCTCCTTCCTCCCCCTCTGTCTCTCTTGTTCATTTCCCTGGATAAGCTGTATGTCTCTCGTGCAGACAGTCCCATGGTTTGCTTGGAAGGACTCCTGTTCCCTAATAAACAAGAGGTGATGGGGTGAGGACTGTCGGTAAATGTCAGATGTATTCTTGTGGAGCTGAAGTTTAAAAAGCACATAGTAGACTGAAAATATGAAAATGTCCGGCCACTTGTTCGCGCAGTCCCCTCCCTTCACCTCTCTCGCTCCACCACCTCGGATAAAAGATGAAAGCGCATCAAAGATGAGGAGCCTTGGGCAGACAGATAATAATCGGATTTCTAAGGCAACCTCAACCTTTGTGTTAGATTTGTCTGTGCCTCCGTGTCTGTTCATAGGGAGAAACTTGTTACCATGTATGGCAGGGGAATCCTGCCATTAATGTGATAATCCAGTGGCGGGTGGTGAAAGGAGGGGAAGTAGGCCTCGCCTGCCATGTCTCTCAGCTAGGCCTGTTGAGTCGCCCACTCACGTCCCAAAATGCATTGCACCTTTCTATCTACCTCTCTCTCTCTCTCTCTCTCTCTCTCGCTCTCTCGCTCTCTCTCTCTCTCTCTTTCACACACACACAAACACACAAACACACACACACACACAAACACACTGGAGCCTGCATGGTACAACAAAGTGTCATCAAAGTGAGGGATGTAGAGGGATGTTTGAGGAGAGTAGATGAAAGAAAAAAGTATAGTGTGTTTTTGGACCTCTGTGTGTAGTTTTTTTTTGTCTTCTCCGACTCAGCTGATTTAGTAGTGTGGTGTTTCTTCTGTTCTATATAGAAAACAGACTGACTAACTGCTGCCTGGGCTTAGGATAGGACCAATAGAAAACAGACTGACTGACTGAATAGGACCAATAGAAAACAGACTGACTGACTGCTGCCTGGGCTTAGGATAGGACCAGACTAGACTGCTGCCTGGGCTTAAATAGGACCAATAGAAAACAGACTGACTGACTGCTGCCTGGGCTTAGGATAGGACCAATAGAAAACAGACTGACTGACTGCTGCCTGGGCTTAGGATAACCAATAGAAAACAGACTGACTGACTGCTGCCTGGGCTTAGGATAGGACCAATAGAAAACAGACTGACTGACTGCTGCCTGGGCTTAGGATAGGACCAATAGAAAACAGACTGACTGACTGCTGCCTGGGCTTAGGATAGGACCAATAGAAAACAGACTGACTGACTGCTGCCTGGGCTTAGGATAGGACCAATAGAAAACAGACTGACTGACTGCTGCCTGGGCTTAGGATAGGACCAATAGAAAACAGACTGACTGACTGCTGCCTCAGGATAGGACCAATAGAAAACAGACTGACTGACTGCTGCCTGGGCTTAGGATAGGACCAATAGAAAACAGACTGACTGACTGCTGCCTGGGCTTAGGATTGACTGACTGCTGCCTGGGCTTAGGATAGGACAATAGAAAACAGACTGACTGTGCCCTGTTAGAGTATGTGGAGTGTTTGTGTGTGTGTGAGCTGTCACTAATGCTGACTGCTGAGAGCCAGCTCGGGGTTTGCCGGTCACATGACTAATGTGAGCGAGTAATAATTGACCTCTGCCGACAGCTCAGTGAAAAACATGTAAAGACATATTCCTCTCTCTGAGACAGAGAGAGAGAGAGAGAGAGAGAGAGAGAGACTGAACCTGAGTATAGGTCTCTTGTTGTTGAGATATTACTGCATGGTTTTATCCAGTGGGGTTGGGTTACTAAAATAGTTGCAGCCAGTTTCACATGCTGAAATCATAGTTGCGGTCAGTTTCACGTGCTGAAATGATAGTTGCAGCCAGTTTCACACACTGAAATGATAGCTGCAGTCAGTTTCACATGCTGAAATGTGTGAGTGCTGGTAAGCTCTTCCATAATCACTGTACTCATTTCCCTTACGATCAAATGTGGCCACGAGTTTCTGAAAAGTTGTCTTTTTTTTGTTTAGCTGAAGTGACGAACTTCCAGGTTTATGAATGTAACCTTCAATGTCACTGATGCAATAGATTAGAACAGGAGGTTGAGTGGTTAAAGAATGGTCATTTAGGTACTTCCACTTGAAATGCACACTGCAGGTGTCTTCTTTTAAGTGAGGGTTTGTAAAACCTGTATAGCAGACTGCCAACATGGTTTAGTTGTAGAAACGGTAAGGAAGGGAAGCAGTGCAGGGGTTCACAGTGACAGGTGTCTGGAGATAGAAGGTCCTCTTGGGTGAAGGGGTTCATTGGGCTTAAAAACATAAAGGAGAACTACAGCACTCTTTATATAATTAAAATGCCAACTAAAAGTTGCCGTGCCTTTCGACCCCACTTGTCACAACGAGACAGTTGCCATAGAGAAGAAGAAGTGAACTCGAGATCATAAAGGGGCGGCGCTGTTTTCTTTCGTAGCGGGTCGCTGACCGCTGTTGACTAACTACCGTCCTGCAACGCTGTGGCGGCGCTGTGGCACCGTGTCCCACAGGGGAAGGCCTCGGGGACAGCGCCGAGACAACGTTGAAATGTCGTCTGTCGCCGTCCCAAAGCCTCAACTCTGGCTCACTCAACCTCATTTCCTTTCAAAAACAATCTCCTTTTTTCCTCCTTCATTTTAGATTCCCTTGTCTTCCTGTTCCCATGTCAGGGAGAAAAGAGGCCTGTGTGTGTCTGTAATGACAGGCTTTCAGGGAGAGGGGAGATGTTGTGTGTGTGAGGGTTTGTGACGCGTCGAGAACATAATGCGCCGTGGATCCCCAAACCCTGTCCAGACTTGTGTCCTCAAATTACATTATGGGAACGCATAGGTGTTCAAATGTGGAGGTGGTTCAGTTTCCAACTCCCTGCTGCAATAGCCCATTATTGTAGTGAAACTGTGGGCTGGTTGGCTCAAGGCATTGTCGTGTCTCTATTTCCTGTATCTTTGTTGATGTTACGGTGATACCCTATTTGAGGGTTTTGCAAAAAACTACAAAAACTTTTATTCCAGTCCATAGCCAAAGGAATTTAGCGAATGCTTGATTAATCCTGAACCTTTTCAATTATTCTCTGTGTTGGTGGATCTCTCTGGGAGGCTGATCCCTGTCGACCCACGATGGAAGGAGCCCTATAGTGCTCAGCCTCTCAGCTGTCATCCTGGTCCAACCCGTTTAATGACAGTATGACTGGGACTTAATCTGAGACAATCCCTGTATCGGTATCCACATAGCTCCGTGCGCACTCCCTCACGCCCTTAGGGCGAGGCTGTAATGGCACCCTATTGCCTATGGGCCAAAATGAGTGCACTATATAGGGAATAGGGTGTGGCCAAAAGTAGTGCAGTATGATAAAGGGAATAAGTTACCATTTTGGACAGAGCCTTAGACACTATTTTATGTTTTGGTCTGTCCTGTACTCCTGGTTGGTACAAGCTGTTCTTCATTGCCCTACTCCTTCTGTGTGTGTGTGTGTGTGTGTGTGTGTGTGTGTGTGTGTGTGTGTGTGTGTGTGTGTGTGTGTGTGTGTGTGTGTGTGTGTGTGTGTGTGTGTGTGTGTGTGTGTGTGTGTGTGTGTGTGTGTGTGTGTGTGTGTGTGTGTGTGTGTGTGTGTGTGTGTGTGTGTGTGTGTGTGTGTGTGTGTGTGTGTGTGCCCTGGCTCTGTGACAGGGATGCCCATGCAGTCTGTGCTGTTACCAGGACACTGTTGGCTGGGTGACAGCAGAACAGTCTCACTCAGACACACAACAACCCGTCCCTGCCCTGAAACCTGCCATATCGGGCTCTGGTCAAAACAAGTACTCTATATAGGGGATAATGTGCCATTTCAGACGCTATCTGTCTGTGAGGATAGATAGATAGATACAGTAGATGCAGTAGGTAGATAGAGATGGGTAGGTAGGTAAAAGCCTCCAGGCTGACACTGCTGTTTCCGTAATCTTCTCACAGGCCACTGCTCTGCTGGTAACCAGCATGACACTAGTGTGCTACTCTCCTAACCGCAGCGCTGCCGCGTGGTTGGTTGCTCGGTCGGCCTCTGTTGCCATCGGCTTCCTTCCCATTTCTGACATCGCCCCTGGCGACGTTCTCTCTCTCTCTCTCTCTCTCTCTCTCTCTCTCTCTCTCTCTCTCTTACCACCCCTCTCTCTCTCTCTCTCTCTCTCTCTCTCTCTTTACCACCCCCTCTCTCTCTCTCTCTTTACCACCTCTCTCTCTCTCTCTCTCTCTCTCTCTTTACCACCCCCCCTCTCTCTCTCTCTTTACCACCCCCCCTCTCTCTCTCTCTCTCTCTCTCTCTCTCTCTTTACCACCCCCCTCTCTCTCTCTCTCTTTACCACCCCTCTCTCTCTCTCTCTCTCTCTCTCTCTCTCTCTCTCTTTACCACCCCCCCCCTCTCTCTCTCTCTTTGCCCTGTTCAGACTGACTACCAGTAGTTTCCTTTTCTAGGCAAGGTCCAGGAAACCAGTTTTTCCTTCATCCCCACATCATAGGCTTACACACACACACACACACACACACACACACACACACCTGCTAACTGGAAAAGCCCATCTGACATGGCTGCTCTCTGCTCGTGATCAGATTCATATCCCGTCACGTTGGGAGGAGTCCTGTGGTATGTTTGCCCTTCCTCAACTGAGAAAGGATCATCAAGTCTATTTTTACAGTATGTAGACAGAGACAGTCTACCTACCGGTGCCAGTCAGCTGTTGTTTTGTGTCCCTCCCTCTCACTTTAAGTTATCTGTTTCAGGTAAAGTGAGTCATTGACGGAAAATGATGACTAGGCATCGGTTAGAAGTTAAATACAAACCAATCTGGCCTGTTACTCAGTTCAGAGAAACATCTGGCTGATGGTTTGGTGATGAAGCATTTTAAAGTGTCATTGTCATGAAAAGTGCCATAGAAATAGATGAGTGAATGAATGATTATTATTATTGATAACATGCAGTCTGATTCTGATTGTGGCCCTCTTTGAAGTGTTCTCGTTGCCAGGGGGAAAATACCAGACGGCCGACGGTAATGTACAGATGGAGAAAAACAATGTTGCTTTTGAGTTAAGTCAATGTTTTCTGCTGTGTTGTGATTCAGCTGGTCAGTTCACCAGTAACAAGGTTTTTGGAAAATCACAACTAACTATACTGAGCAATGTTCTGACAGGAGGGAAATAAATAGACCAGTCATTACCATAGGGAGGTGTGTGTGTGTGTGTGTGTGTGTGTGTGTGTGTGTGTGTGTGTGTGTGTGTGTGTGTGTGTGTGTGTGTGTGTGTGTGTGTGTGTGTGTGTGTGTGTGTGTGTGTGTGTGTGTGTGTGTGTGTGTGTGTGTGTGTGTGTGTGTGTGTGTGTGTGTGTGTGTGTGTGTGCGTGCGCGCATGTTAATAGGCCTTACTACTCTCTGTCTGATCTCCTCTCAGATTCCATTCATCATCACAGTGTCCTCCTGACTTGTCTTATTCAGAACTTCCCCTCTATAGCCTGGCCCCGGATCTGTTTGTGCTGTATTGCCAACTCCTGCAATATAATATGTTGGGCTTGATAACGACCATAGGAGTTGGCTATACAAACAGACCTGGGACCTGTTCTCCTATTGTAGCTAGAGGCCAGACCTGGCTGGGTCTGGAGCCAGTGTAGAAAGAAACAACACTCTGTAGTGTGTGATATGTCAGACTGGATGTTAGGGGGAGAGGAGGAAGGGATGGGGGAGGGGGCAGGCCTGTTACTTCCCCTCTTCTGCTCCTCTCTCTCCTTCTCTCTCTCCTTCACTCTCTCCTTCTCTCTCTCCTTCTCTCTCTCCTTCTCTCTCTCATTCTCTCTCTCCTCTCTCTCCTTCTCTCTCCTTCCCTCTCTCCTTCCCTCTCTCCTTCTCTCTCTCCTTCTCTCCCTCCTTCTCTCTCTCCTTCCCTCTCTCCTTCTCTCTCTCCTTCTCTCCCTCCTTCTCTCTCTCCTTCCCTCTCTCATTCTCTCTCTCCTTCTCTCTCTCCTTCTCTCTCTCTTTCTCTCTCTCATTCTTCCTCTCATTCTCTCTCCTTCTCTCTCCCTCTTTCTCTCTCTCCTTCTATCTCTCCTTCTCTCTCTCCTTCTCTCTCTCCTTCCCTCTCTCCTCTCTCTCTCCTTCCCTCTCTCCTTCCCTCTCTCCTTCTCTCTCTCCTGCTCTCTCTCCTTCCCTCTCTCCTTCTCTCTCTCCTTCTCTCTCTCTCCTTCTCTCTCTCCTTCCCTCTCTCCTGCTCTCTCTCCTGCTCTCTCTCCTTCTCTCTCTCTCCTTCCCTCTCTCCTGCTCTCTCTCCTTCTCTCTCTCTCATTCTCTCTCTCCTTCCCTCTCTCCTGCTCTCTCTCCTGCTCTCTCTCCTTCTCTCTCTCTCCTTCTCTCTCTCCTTCCCTCTCTCCTTCCCTCTCTCCTTCTCTCTCTCCTGCTCTCTCTCCTTCTCTCTCTTCTCTCTCTCCTCTTCTCTCTCTCTCTCTCTCTCTCTCTCTTACTGAGTCAGCAGAAGGCTGAGGGAAAGAGGAGGACGAAAGCAGATGGGGAAGGGTACCTACAGAGCCCCTGCTCACAGTGGACCCTCCTTACTCTCTCTCTCTCTATCTGCCAAAATGCCTCTCTCCTCCCTTCTTCCCTCCTACCTTTTATTTGGGTGACTCTTTTGTGACAGGAAACTGTATGAGAGAGAGTCCCTGGCTGGCTTGCCCTGTCTGAAATGGATCTCGCATCTGAGTGAGAGGAAGTCATCTGATACAAAGACAACAGGGTTGTGGTCATGAGGCAGCGAACAGACAAAAACATACTGAAACAGGGAAGGACTACCAGGACTTGTCCAATAAGAAATTTGCAAACGTTTTCCGTTGCATGCCCAAATGAACAAGACCCAGGCTATGGAAGGCCTGTGATGTTGGACATGATGAGGTTTTAAAGGCCCAGTGCAGTCAAAATTCAGTTTTTCCTGTGGTGTTTTATATCATATTGTACAACAGCTGATGAAACTCACACTGTAAATGTATTAAGACATTTTATTTCTTGATAGTTTCTGGGTGAAAATACAATCTACACAGGCTTTTCTAATCAGCAGGTTTGCTTGGGCAAACCTCTCCACCAATAACAGCTCGTTGTCAGTTTTCCCCTCCCCACTCGGACTAAATTCTAGCTTGAGAATTATTTTTGTTGCTAAAAAAAAAACATTTTTCCCATTTGAATTGAAATGTATTGCAGAAAGGTACTTCATTGTTTCCCAGAAAGATTTGATATTGATATAAAAACGTCTGTGTTGGGTCTTTAACTATAACTATGATATACTGTAAGGTCATGTACTTATACACCTAAGGTCATAGACACAGAAACACCACATTGAACTGATGACGGGACATAATTGTTATCTTCAGTGCTTCTGTTATTGCCAGCCATGTCTCTCTTTCTCTTTCTCTTTCTCGCTCTCTCATAACTTATTAATCCTGAGTAGGTAGATAGGCATGTTCTGTGTTGAGGACATGTGACCTTTATGGTTCTGACCTTTATGGCTCTTGGTCATGCCGTGCTGCCAAGTCGTTCTGTAACATTCCACATAATTAAATAGTGATCAGTGACTCATTGGGGATAATGGGGGCGGAAGACGCCACGTGTCAGTCTCTCAGTCTACTGGACTGTACTGTCATAATGTGTGTGTGTGTGTGTGTGTGCGCGCATGTGTGTGTTGACTTAATCATAGGTGTGCATGTAAATGTACAGTAGGTGTGAAGGTTCACATGCATCCCAGTAAGCTGGACACCTTCAATCATCTACAATACAGTACAATTCAATGCAATACAGTACAATACAATTCAATATAATACATTACAATACAATTCAATATAATACATTACAATATAATTCAATACAATACATTACAATACAACACATTACAATACAATACAGTACAATTCAATGCAATACAATACAATTCAATGCAATACATTACAATACAATTCAATATAATACATTACAATATAATTCAATACAATACATTACAATACAACACATTACAATACAATACAGTACAATTCAATGCAATACAATACAATTCAATGCAATACATTACAATACAATTCAATATAATACAACACATTACAATACAATACAATTCAATACAATGCAATACAATACAACACAGCATGTGTCAGCATGCTTGTTGTGTACGTGGTACATGTCTGCTTTAGTGTGTGTTTGCTCATGTCCATGTGTGGTGTGTGTCCGTCTCACAGTATGTGTGTAGGCTCACGTAGTCTATGTTATGCACACTTCATGCCTATGTAGGTGTACCCTCCTATACCCACATCTCAATGAGAAGGTAGTCACATCTCAGGTGTTGAAGCCTCCAGGTCGTCGGTCCGGGCTCAGTTCCCTCTGTCACTAAATCAGTTTCAACTGAAGCAAAGTAGCTGATGCCCCTCGTAAAAAAAATAGATTTTAACAAGTCATGAACACACACTGTGCCTGGAGTGGACTATGGAGCTGTGTGGCCGTGAGAGAGAGAGAGAGAGAGAGAGAGAGAGAGAGAGAGAGAGAGAGAGAGAGAGAGAGAGAGAGAGAGAGAGAGAGAGAGAGAGAGAGAGAGAGAGAGAGAGAGAGAGAGAGAGAGAGAGAGAGAGAGAGAGAGAGAGAGAGAGAGAGAGAGAGAGAGAGAGAGAGAGAGAGAGAGAGAGAGAGAGAGAGAGAGAGAGAGAGAGAGAGAGAGAGAGAGAGAGAGAGAGAGAGAGAGAGAGAGAGAGAGAGAGAGAGAGAGAGAGAGAGAGAGAGAGAGAGAGAGAGAGAGAGAGAGAGAGAGAGAGAGAGAGAGAATAGCATGTTGTTTCTATAAAGGCTGTTCTTTGAGTTGTGAAATATGACAGGACAACCAGGGGCGCAATTTTCACTCACTATTTTTTGAAATTGCATTTTTGTTCCCCCCTGATTTTATCATTGGAATGTGATACAAACCGAGGCAACGGTGTGCTTTAGGACCATGTGGACGCCTCCGAGCAGACGGATAGGCTGTTTGGAGTGTTTATCCGACTAGATCAAAAAAAAATTATGTCCCCCCACTTCTAAAACCAAAGCTGCGCCCCTGAGTACAGAAGCACAAACAAGTGAGGAACAGAAAGCGAGCGAGGCTGGGCCGACTCGACTCCATTCCTAGAAGTCAGGCAGGCTCGGGGAGGGGATGGGGGCTGTGGTAATTCCTCTGTGGCTCTGGAGGGTATGGTGGGAGGGCCCCTGACTTCTACTGGAGGACGCTGGAGGTTAGGGTGGGAGGGCCCCCTGGCTTCTACTGGAGGACGTGGCTGGTGTGTCGGGCACAGCAGAGTAGAGCAGATTGAAAATGAGGTCAGCTCTGCACGTAACACACACTCACACACACACACATACGGTGGAATGTTGAGTTGTGTAACAGAGGAGGGTAGGGGGAAAGGGGTGCGTGACACACTCAGCTTGCATGCAGTAGAAATAGTCCTAGTAGTACTAGGAGAATGTACTGCAGGCTAGCAAAGCCATGTCACCACTTCATGTAAGACTGGATGGCTAGCTACAGCTAGAGAGAGAAGAGACTGGAGTTGTTTTGGTCTGGGAAAGTAGATGGCTAGCTACAGCAAGAGAGAGAAGAGACTGGAGTTGTTTTGGTCTGGGAAAGTGGATGGCTAGCTACAGCTAGAGAGAGAACAGAGTGGAGTTGTTTTGGTCTGGGAAAGTAGATGGCTAGCTACAGCTAGAGAGGGAAGAGACTGGAGTTGTTTTGGTTTGGGAAAGTAGATGGCTAGCTACAGCTAGAGAGAGAAGAGACTGGAGTTGTTTTGGTCTGGGAAAGTAGATGGCTAGCTACAGCTAGAGAGAGAAGAGACTGGAGTTGTTTTGGTCTGGGAAAGTGGATGGCTAGCTACAGCTAGAGAGAAAAGTTTGTTTGAAGAGTTCATTTGATGCATGCTGTTGTGCACACACAACACACACAACTGAATTTGAATTCCCTTTCAGATAGTCTCTCTGTTTCCATGTACACAAGGTTTGAATCTGGGTGTTGAGATTCAGAGGAAAGAAAGTAAAACAGTCTGCATTCTCTCTCTACCCCCTCTTTCTCTGTCTCTACCCCCCTCTCTTTCTACCCCCCGTCTCTCTCTCTCTCTCTACCCCTCTCTTTCTCTCTCTCTCTCTCTGTCTCTACCCCTCTCTCTCTACCCCCATCTCTCTCTCTCTCTCTCTCTCTCTCTCTCTCTCTCTCTCTCTACCCCTCTCTTTTTCTCTCTCTCTCCTCCCCTCTTTCTCTCTCTCTCTCTACCCCCTCTTTCTCTCTTTCTCTATATCTCTCTCTCTACCCCATCTCTCTCTACCCCTCTCTTTCTCTCCCTTTCTCTCTCTCTACCCCCTCTCTTTCTCTCTCTCTCTCCTCTTTCTCTCTCTCTCTATCCCCCTCTTTCTACCCTCTCTCTATCTCTCTCTCTCTACCCCCTCTTTTTCTATCTTTTTCTCTCTAGCTTTCTCTCTCTCTACCCCATCTCCTCCTCTCTACCCCTCTCTTTCTCTCCCTTTCTCTCTCTCTACCCCCATCTCTTCCTCTCTCTCTCTCTACCCCCATCTCTCTCTCCCCTCTCTCTCTACCCCCTCTACCTCTCTCTCTAGCTCTCTTTCTCTCTGCCTCTGCGTGACATCGTAGGAGATTGTGTACCCATTGTGCAACCCACACAATACTAGTCCGATGATATAATATACATGGAATCTCCACCACCTCTTTCTCAGAAACCCATTCTTATACTGACGCTGAAGAGAGGAGATAATTGGTGGTTTGTGCCAGTGGGTTATGTGTTATTGTGTGTTAATCATTGACATTGGTACAGTGTGTATGCAGACCTGTAAGCCCATTTCACCGTGTCCCTAGGTGGGACTAGTGCCCCACTAGTGTCCCCACTAGTCTGTCTGTCTGTCCGACTCCAACCTTAGCTGTCATGCAACTCAGGACAGAAGGGACATTTTGAGCGTTTCCTTGCACTTCTTGTATAATTACATTACAGACTGTTGTTACAGCTTTTGAAAACGTGCATATTTAGTTTGGGCTATCCTGACTTTGAAATGATACAGAGATGCACACCAAACCATTCTTTAACTTTTAGATGTGTTTTTGTTAGATACTACTGCACCGTTGGAGCTAGGAACACAAGCATTTCACTACAGACAAGCATTTCGCTAAGCTTACAATAACAACCGCTAACTATGTGAACATGCGACCAATAGCATTTGATTTGATTTGAACCACATCACTTCATCGAACACAACTGGTGATCGATCTCCAAACTGACATTTGACTTCTCACACTCCTTTACTCTCACTCGTTGCCTATTCTCTATTCTCACTCGTTTCCTATTCTCTATTCTCACTCGTTTCCTATTCTCTATTCTCGCTGGTTCTTCTTTTTCGCTGGTTCGCTTTGTTTGTACACTAGGTCTGCTTTGTACGCGACAGAAGTACCCGACATGACCAACAAGTATGTGAACACTTGCTCGTCGAACATCTCATCCACTTATTTGAAGGGGTGTCCACGTACTTTTGTGTAGACAGCGCATGTTGAATCAAAGGTGTTTTTAATCTGACATGCTTTAGTTTCAGTCACCCCAGGGCTAGTTTTAGTCACCCCAGGGCTAGTTTCAGTCACCCCGGGGCTAGTTTCAGTCACCCCGGGGCTAGTTTCAGTCACCCCAGGGCTAGTTTCAGTCACCCCAGGGCTAGTTTCAGTCACCCCAGGGCTAGTTTCAGTCACCCCGGGGCTGGTTTCAGTCACCCCAGGGCTAGTTTTAGTCACCCCAGGGCTAGTTTCAGTCACCCCAGGCTAGTTTCAGTCATCCCGGGGCTGGTTTCAGTCACCCCAGGCTAGTTTCAGTCACCCCAGGGCTAGTTTCAGTCACCCCAGGGCTAGTTTCAGTCACCCCGGGGCTAGTTTCAGTCATCCAGGGCTATTTTCAATCATCCCAGGGCTAGTTTCAGTTTTGGAAAGAGACAAACGAAACCAATCGCAACAAGGCATTCCAATAGACATGGAAATTCCAGTTAGACATGAAAATACTACCAACGACTGAGCAACAATAAACCTGTTGTTTTCTATGGCAACAGAGACAAATCAAAACGTGTGTGGAGACTTAGGCATTTCCTGCTGAAGTAGGCTAATTCAGCTAGCCACGTTGACCGTGTCACTCACTCACTGTGTTGTTTTGCTAGGTTGCTGTGTTGACGCAGGTTTCAGCCGCTTGCGTGCTACAGACGGAGCCTCGTGACTCATAGCCCTTGTTTCTGTGGCCAGGTCTGTGTGTGTGTTGATGGGCCTATTGTGTCTCTGTCTCGCCTCGCACAGTTGTCACCAAACACTCCACACACACACACACACACACACACACACACACACACATACACTCCCGCATACATTCTCACAGTGGGTGTGTCGTCCTCGCTGACAGAAAACAAATAAAGCCTGACTGTCTGTTCCAGAGAACTGACATTTCATATCTGAAAGGAAATCATCTCCCTCTGTCTGCCTGTCTTTTATCTCTCTCCTTCTCCATTTCTCTTTCTCTCTCTCTCCTTTAGACCCCCCCTCTCTATCGCTCTCGCCTGTCTTTCTCTTTCTTTTTCTCTCTCTCTATCTATCTCTCTCCCCTCTCTATCTATCTCTCTCCCCTCTCTCTCTCTCTCTCTCTTTCACTCTCTCTCTTTCACTCTCTCTCTTTCCTTTCTCTCTATTATCATACAGTACATTGCTTGCAGTGATGTTGTGGTAAAAAAGTTGATGGGTAAACTCTTATCGCCAGTGGCGGTGAGTAAAGCAACACACCCTGTACTTTCAATGTGTAAACTGTCAAGCAAAAGAAACAACTGTGGAAACTGTTTACTTACTGCCCTCCACTACACCACTGATGGCGTGGGCTGTGTCTCACCACAAAGACACGTTCACATGGGACGACTGTCTCTCTCTTCTTGTTTTTCTCTCCATTCCGCTGTTTTTGAGGACGGTGCGGTCGGCCCATCAGATCTCTTCTTCTCTTCTTTCTCGTTAATGTAAACATGTGTGCCTGGGCAGGGGCTGAGGACCAGAGGGTGACAGAGAGAGAGACTGATGAGGAGAGGAGGGCTGTGTTCTGTGTTGTGTTCTGTGTCTGCGAGCCCCCAGGCTGGGACTGGATCTTTTCTTTCTTGTCCCACTTGCCCTCTCTCTCCTTTTCTCTCTCCTTTAGACCCCTCTCTCTCTCTCTCTCTCTCCCTCCCTTTTTTTCTCTCTCTCTCTCTCTCTCTCTCTCTCTCTCTTTCCCTCTCTCTCTCTCTTTCCTTCACTCTCTCCCCTCTTTCCCTCTCTCTCCCTCTCTCTCTCGGTCCCCTCTCCCTCCCCCTTCAGTCTGTCTGTCTGTTTGCCAGATGTGGAACCATTCACCATACTTGGCAACCCCAAAATTCCACCAACCCACCGTGGTGATACGATACAGGCGATCCAGCTCAGGCCCACTTACACCACTTACACTACTTGAAGTAGAGTAGGCTAACACCGTGGGGGCATTTAGAACTACTTAGGTTAAACGTTTTCGGCTTTTAAATGAAGCTTTTAAGAGGTTTTTTTTCCGGAGTGTGTCGTAATGTCATGACCCATATCTGGTAAACAGCTTAGTATCAATTTAAAGGGAATGAGGCTTCCATTTTTGTCACCAGATGAACCGAGGGTTCTGTTGTGAGTTGAAGTGGTCAGAATTAGAAACAAAGAGGATGGCGGAGTGTGTTTTCCAGAGCCAGTCAGACTATGTTCCCTCCTGTTCTGGACATTAACTCATGTCTTATTCTTTGAACAATGTGGACGTCTCTCTCGGTCTCTGTTCTGAAGTCAAAACAAGCGTGTCAGGCGCGGCAGGGTGGGTTTTTCTCCTTCCGGCCAAACATGACGAACCGAGTTGGCCTGGCGAGCGAGGGGAAACATCGCAGCAGTGTTTCTGCTGACCCCTGACCTTTACTAGAACGAACAGGCTTGGTCCAGCGCCAGGCGCAGGCGTGCTGCTCATTCCTCCGCATCCACGGGTCGGTGTGTGTATTTATGGGCTGTTGTCATTCAAAAAGACATAACGGAAAGCAAGCCAAGCAAAGTGAGAGGGTTAGGGTAGTGGGTTATGTTAAGTAGGACTGATTAGAATGTGGACACAGTGTTCTGAAGGAAGGGAGTTGGGTTAGTTGGGTTATGTTAAGTAGGACTATTAGAATGTGGACACAGTTAGGGAGTTGGGTTAGGGTAGTGGGTTAGGACTGATTAGAATGTGGACACAGTGTTCTGAAGGAAGGGAGTTGGGTTAGGGTAGTGGGTTATGATTAGAATGTGGACACAGTGTTCTGAAGGAAGGGAGTTAGAATGTGGACACAGTGTTCTGAAGGAAGGGAGTTAAGTAGGACTGTTAGAATGTGGACACAGTAGTGGGTTATGTTTAAGTAGGACTGATTAGAATGTTAAGTAGGACACAGTGTTCTGAAGGAAGGGAGTTGGGTTAGGGTAGTGGGTTATGTTAAGTAGGACTGATTAGAATGTGGACACAGTGTTCTGAAGGAAGGGAGTTGGGTTAGGGTAGTGGGTTATGTTAAGTAGGACTGATTAGAATGTGGACACAGTGTTCTGAAGGAAGGAGTTGGGTTAGGGTAGTGGGTTATGTTAAGTAGGACTGTTTAGAATGTGGACACAGTGTTCTGAAGGAAGGGAGTTGGGTTAGGGTAGTGGGTTATGTTAAGTAGGACTGTTTAGAATGTGGACACAGTGTTCTGAAGGAAGGGAGTTGGGTTAGGGTAGTGTTATGTTAAGTGGACTGTTTAGTGTGGACACAGTGTTCTGAAGGAAGGGAGTTGGGTTAGTAGTGTTATGTTAAGTAGGACTGTTAGAATGTGGACACAGTGTTGTGTGTGTGTGTGTGTGTGTGTGTGTGTGTGTGTGTGTGTTATGTTAAGTGTGTGTGACTGATGTGTGTGTGTGGACACAGTGTGTGTGTGAGTGGAGTGGTTGTGTTAGACGTGAGCTTAGTAAAAAAGGAAGGGAGTGGCTGGGTGTGTGTTATGTTAAGTGGACTGTGTGTGGACACAGTGTTCTGAAGGAAGGGAGTTGGGTGTGTGTGTGTGTGTGTGTGTTAGTGTGTGTGTTCTGTGTGTGTGTTGTGTGTGTGTGTGTTATGTGTGTGATGTGTGAAAGTCACAAAAAATCACAAAATGAACCACCCGACCACCCCAATCTCAGCAGCCAATGACAGCGGTCAGGTGGCTTCCTCTTGGACGTGACCGTGAATGGGCCGCGCCTCTGGGTCACAACAGTCCAGAGAGCCAGCTTTACAGTCTTGTTACCTCAAACCCTTACAATCCACCAGGGCCCAACAGTAGAGGGACTATAGTCTATTCCAGAGACCTACAGCACTGCCTGGAGGCTAATAACCATTTATGAGTCTTTATAATCCATATTAGAGCCTTATGTCACAAGCCCTTAGACTCACTATAATGTCAACCATAGATATTTAGACATAGATAGATATATGTCTCTATGTAGCTATATATACATACATACATATTCTGATGTTAATACAGCCGTGTCTGTATGCTACTATACCTTGACGTGTTTCCATTCATACGGGTTGTTAGGGGAAGTGTTTCCAGACCGGTTTGGCCAAATAGGTAAATATGAGCACCTTATAGTGTGTTCAGATCAACCAGTTCTCTGTCATGTCTGCTGTCTGGATCATCAAAGGTTCCTATTCACAGGAACATAAAAGGGGATACTATTTTCAACCCACCCTGATGAATTGGAATGAGAAATGTGAAGTAGCTCGGTCTCCGCGTTATGTATCGGGAACAGAATGAAATGGGCATCCCTTTTCAAGGACACTATTGTGTGTGTGTGTGTGTGTGTGTGTGTGTGTGTGTGTGTGTGTGTGTGTGTGTGTGTGTGTGTGTGTGTGTGTGTGTGTGTGTGTGTGTGTGTGTGTGTGTGTGTGTGTGTGTGTGTGTGTGTGTGTGTGTGTGTGTGTGTGTGTGTGTGTGTGTGTGTGTGTGTGTGTGTGTGTGTGTCAGCCAGGCAGTCTTGATAAATATTGAGTGACCAGGGTCTGGTTTAATAACACACATAAATACGTAGCAGCAAGGATCTGTCAGGGAGGGAGGGACACACACACACACACACACACACACACACACACACACACACACACACACACACACACACACACACACACACACACACACACACACACACAGACAGAGCAAGGTTTCTGGAGTGAGGTGACCAGGCATGAGAACAACTGGTTCATAGCCTCTGACATGCAAGGTTTGGGTCAGAAAGAGAGGGAGGGAAGGTCAAATCGAATAATCATCTACTTTTTAAAATGGGGGGATAAAATGAAGCATTTATTGGAGAATGACATAGCGGAAAACTCCATCCATCATCTCATCCTAAAATACTTTACTGATGTTTCTCTCCCCTCCGAGCGAGGTCTGTGTCTACCTGGTATGAGGTGTCCAAACAGAACTCTGTTTCACTGCTGTTGTGATAAACAGAACCTGGTTTCAGGTCAGATCACTCAGGACAGTCAGGATACTAGAGACCAGGTCTCTGTGTGGATCTGGAACAGACTCCAGGTAAACAAACAGTGGTAAAACTCCTGAGGAGGAGTGGAGGAGGGGAATTGGGGACTATAGAGGGCTACGCCTCGTTATTCATTTTGTTTATAGAGCCAAGATGGTCGCCCATTGGCTCGGGTTACACTCGGATTATGTGTTCGCCAAGCCCTGCCCAGTGCAGCTGAGCACACTGTGTGGATGTTTCCAGCCAGAGGAGAAAGTAGTCTTCCACCACCAGATCGGACCCCAGCCACGGCCCTCGGCCTCCTTCCTGCCCGCTTCCTCTGGCCTCCCTGGCCTGGGTCCAGCTGCTTCATGTGGGCTGGGGAGTGGGGAGAGTGGGGCAGGTTGGAGGTGGTGGGGTGGAGGCCCCCACCCCTGATCCTCCTCTGAAGACACTTGTTCTCCTGTGGGGTGGAGGGTGAGGAGGGTGTGTTGGTGTTGGCAGCCAGGGTGGGGTAACGTATTAGGGGGAGACGAGGGGGGGTAGGTGCCCCCTTGGGAGAAATAGGAATGAAAGCGCTGGAGCACTTTCACACGGCCCTCGTTTTCAGCTGAATTCCTGTCTGCACCTGCAAGATGTTTTTGCTCGACTATTTTTATAGAAATGCTGTACGTTTTTCTGAAGACCGCAATGATTAAACACACTGAAGTGAAAGGTGCCTTTCTAATTGAGGTTAGAGGGGAATAACGATGTTTGATGTTGGGGAGAGAAGATGGCTGCTAGTCTAAAGGTTCACCTTCTGTTGTCTGGGTCTTATACTGACCTCCTAATGGAGTGGGCTGGGAGGAAGAGGGTCTCTCTTCCTATAAAACACAGGCAACGCCCTGCCGTGAAAAAGAAACAACTAGCTTGGGATAAGTACAAGGACCCTGTGTGTGTGTGTGTGTGTGTGTGTGTGTGTGTGTGTGTGTGTGTGTGTGTGTGTGTGTGTGTGTGTGTGTGTGTGTGTGTGTGTGTGCGTGTGCGTGTGCGTGTGTGTAGCTTTTTGAATGTGTGTAGTTTCATTTGTATGTTACCCACAGTGTTTGTTTGTTTGTTTGCAAGCGTTCATGTGTGTGAGCTTGCTTGTGTGTGTGCGTGTACATGCAGCTGTGTGTGCGTGTTCACAACAGACCCAGGTGTGCTGGGCTCCTCAGCCAGAGAGCTAGCAGCCTGTCTGTGATTAGACTGATTGTAATGGAGGGATGACCTGAGGACAGCCTGGAGGCAGTCTGCACTTAGAACCAGTTTACTGTTCACATGGAGAGAAGCCTGGAGCTGGAGGAGAGGAAGGAAGGAAGCCTAGCTAGGACAAAGAAAAGCTTCATGCATTATCCTAGAAAACAGAAGGCATTTGATTTATTTCACCTTTGTTTAACCAGGTAGGCCAGTTGAGAACAAGTTCGCATTTACAATTGTGACCTGGCCAAGATAAAGCAAAGCAGTGCAACACAAACAACACAGAGTTACACATGGAGTAAACAAACATACAGTCAATAATACAGTAGAAAAGTCTATATACAAGTCTATATATTTTAAAGCCCCTTTTTGGACAAAATGGGATAAAAGTAGCTATGAAAAGAGTTACACAAACTGACTATAGGAGTAGTATAGGATTGGAGTAGGATCTGATCCCACTAGACACAAACTGTGCTAGGATCTGATCCCACTAGGACATAACCTGACTATAGGAGTAGTATAGGATTGGAGTGCTAGGATCTGATCCCACTAGGACACAAACTGACTATAGGAGTAGTATAGGATTGGAGTGCTAGGATCTGATCCCACTAGGACACAAACTGACTATAGGAGTAGTATAGGATTGGAGTGCCCACTAGGATCTGATCCCACTAGGACATAACCAGTGTTGAGTCAATAACAGTAGGTTTACATCAATTTCCATCATGCAGAAACCTCATGCAACTGGTTTCTGTTCTCTTCTGCTGCAGTAACACTCCACACGATCGGACACAGCCCATATCCAGTGTAGCGTCAAGTACTTTTACATTTGTTAATTCTACCACACATCACTCAAACGACTGTCATGAAATGATCGAGTGCTTTTCTGTGTTGATTGGTGTGACTGTGGTTAGGGGGTCATTTTGGGGCGTTGGCATCTGGGCCCCTGGGTCAATGTTTTTTTCTCTCTGAAGATCGTACACTGCAGTACAATATACACACAGAGCGGCCATTTTGATTCTAAAGATGCCTTGGCCGTGTGATGTGCTCTTTGGTTTTGGGGGTGGTCGACTCACGTTTCTGAGAACACCTGTGTGGGTTTTTCTTGGCCAGCATTGCCATGAGTCTGGCAGGAGGAGATATAGCCTGGAGAGAGTAGAGGAGACAGTAAAGGCATAGGGCCTGTGATATGTAGGTCAGTGTGTCAGGCTGTCAGGCCCTGGATATGTGTAGCCCATGTCGTGACCGGTTTGGGACCGACACTGTAATAGCAAACCAACCTGCAAATAAACTGGACATAGATTAGGCCAAGTCATTTGTAAGCTTACGACCGTAACTTAACTGTTGATTAAAACATGCATCCGCCATTTCCTGGTTGCAAAAATTCTATAGGTTCGCCTAATTTCAGTTTATGTGACAAAACAAGCTAGTATAGTGGAGAGAATCATTGTACCATCTAAACCGCTGTGAAATATATTTTCTATAACCAAAAATATTGTATATCCAGCTGTTTGAAGCTGCTGTACAAAACCAAAAGGGAAGCATAGAAATAGTGCACATTGATCAAATGTACCGCTTCTTAGACTTGCTTTTAATGAGAATGACAGATTTATAACTCACATTTCTAAGTGCATTTTGTCGGGCTCCAAAAAGGTTACATTTTGCAGCTTTAACTGTTGATTACAACATGCATCAAGATAATATCTCTCCTTAAATGTTGATTAAAACAGGCATCAAGATAATATCTCTCCTTAAATGTTGATTAAAACATGCATCAAGATAATATCTCTCCTTAAATGTTGATTAAAACATGCATCAAGATAATATCTCTCCTTAAATGTTGACTAAAACATGCATCAAGATAATATCTCTCCTTAAATGTTGATTACAACATGCATCAAGATAATATCTCTCCTTAAATGTTGATTAAAACATGCATCAAGATAACATATCTCCTTAAATGTTGATTAAAACATCAAGATAATATCTCTCCTTAAATGTTGATTAAAACATGCATCAAGATAATATCTCTCCTTAAATGTTGATTAAAACATGCATCAAGATAATATCTCTCCTTAAATGTTGATTAAAACATGCATCAAGATAATATCTCTCCTTAAATGTTGATTAAAACATGCATCAAGATAATATCTCTCCTTAAATGTTGATTAAAACATGCATCAAGATAATATCTCTCCTTAAATGTTGATTAAAACAGGCATCAAGATAATATCATGTTGATTAAAACATGCATCAAGATAATATCTCTCCTTAAATGTTGATTAAAACATGCATCAAGATAATATCTCCCAAATGTTGATTAAAACATGCATCAAGATGATTTTAAATGTTGATTAAAACATGACTAATATCAAATGTTGATTAAAACATGCATCAAGATAATATCTTTTAAATGTTGATTAAAACATGCATCAAGATAATATCTCTCCTTAAATGTTGACCATCAAGATAATATCTCCTTAAATCAACATGCATCAAGATAATATCTCAAATCATTAAAACATGCATTGTATCTCCTTAAATGTTGATTAAAACTGGATAATATCAAATGTTGATTAAAACATGCATCAGATAATATCTTCTGGAAATGTTGATTAAAACATGCATCAAGATAATATCTCTCCTTAAATGTTGATTAAAACATGCATCAAGATAATATCTCTCCTTAAATGTTGATTAAAACAAGCATCAAGATAATATCTCCCTTAAATGTTGATTAAAACATGCATCAAGATAATATCTCTCCTTAAATGTTGATTAAAACATGCATCAAGATTTCTCTCCTTAAATTTTGATTAAAACATGCATCAAGATAATATCTCAAATTTGATTAAAACATGCATCAAGATAATATCTCCTTAAATGTTGATTAAAACATTATATTTTTAAATGTTGATTAAAACATGCATGATAATATCTTGTTATTAAAAACATGCATCAAGATAATATCTCTCCTTAAATGTTTTAAAACATGCATCAAGATAATATCTCTCCATTAAATGTTGATTTTGTGCATCAAATAATATCTTCCTTAAATGTTGATTAAAACATGCATCAAGATAATATCTCTCCTTAAATGTTGATTAAAACATGCATCAAGATAATATCTCTCCTTAAATGTTGATTTCATGTTTTATGGTGGTGGAGTATCATCTCTAGCATATTGCATCGTTCATTCGTCTCTCCATCCCTCCATCATCTCTTCATCCCTGGCTGGTCATAAATGCTCAGCTTGTATTCCTGCACCACCTCTCCTCCTCTCCTCCCCCCATTGTGAGACCAAAAGGCCCACACATTATTGATGTTTGATTACCCTTTTCAATTTTCAGTTTACAATTAATTTTGGGTGCTTGTTAGCGCAACCGTTTGCTCACAAGTTGATGTAAAAGGCCCCGGCCTCTATCCCAAAATGGCACCCTGTCCCCTAGATAGTGCACTACTAGGGGAATAGGGTGCCGATTGGGACGTAGCCCATCTCTTTGGCTCTCCTGCTACCAGAGGCAGTGCTCAACACAAGCATATTGTGCTCTCTCTCTCTCTCTCTCTCTCTCTCTTTGTCTCTCTCTGTACTATGACATAATGTGACAGAAAGCACACTCACACACTGCGGCTGTCGGGGGTTATGCAACCTGCATGGCTGTGTTGTTTGGACAGGCCATTAAACGTACAGAAGGAGTGTGTGTGTGCGTGTGCGTGCGTGCGACCTGCGCTCGACCTTCGCCGCTCTCTCAACACACTCCGTCCACAAGCTTGAGCGTGTGTGGGAATGTATGGTTGTGTGTGTGTGTGTTTTGCATGTGTGGGTGTGTGATAAGAGCAGTTGGGGGAGCTGGGTGTTATAGAGTGTAGGACGTTCACCGTACAACGTAGAGAAAAACGGGGCAATTCAAGAGGATGCTACAAAATGAATGTCAAACACTACATTTCTTTGCCCTATGTCATTATAGAGTATTTAGTCAGCCACCAATTGTGCAAGTTCTCCCACTTAAAAATATGAGAGAGGCCTGTAATTTTCATCATAGGTACACTTCAACTATGACAGACAAAATGAGGGAAAAAAATCCAGAAAATCACATTGTAGGATTTTTAAAGAGTTTATTTGCAAATTATGGTGGAAAATAATTATTTGGTCACCTACAAACAAGCAAGATTTCTGGCTCTCACAGACCTGTAACTTCACAGACCTGTAACCCCCCCCCCCCCCCCACCTGATAAGCATTGTTGTTGAGTTCCAGAAGAAAGTATGACACGGAAAACCAACAGAGCAGTCACGTGATTAGGATCGCTCTCGAGCGAACCTCTGCCATCTACTCTCCCTCCCCCATCTCCTCTCAGTCTCTGCGTGCATTTGTGCTCCTCTGTGTTTCTACCACGCAGATAACTTCAAAAGGATCTCTCTTGTTCACCTGTGTTGACCCTGCAGTGTAGGAGCCTTTCCTGTGCACGTTGCTGACTCAACTCACTCCTCACCACTCTCCACCTCTGGTTGTTTGTGTTACAGACGTGCCAAACTACGGCTGTACCTTGAGCAGCTGAAGGAGCTGGTTCCTTTGGGTCCGGACAGCACTAGACACACCACACTGAGCCTGCTGAAAAGGGCCAAGATGCACATCAAGGTACCACGACCACACAGAGCCACAACCACAACCAGAGCCACGCTGAATGTTAAATGCGTCCTTCTAGAATTGCCATATCAGGGACGTCAGTGTAGAAGTACAATTACTAGAATGAACATAATATGATGTCACCAAACTTGGTGTCTTTTGGAAGATCATTCTATGGTTTGTAATTCTACGAGCCACAGACATAATCTTATACTGTAATTCCAGAACAACGGAAACTGAAAGTTCTTGAACGTCAAATCACAAAACCACAGGCCTTTGAAAGGCTGTACTGTAATCATAATAAGTCATAATTATGCCACTGGGCCCAGTCGCACTCCAGAGGTGAATAAATTACTGCATCGGAGCTTTTCCTTTTAAAGGACCCCAGAGAGTTACCCACTAGCAGACAGACAGACAGACAGAGAGGAAGTAGGTCAGGAATGTCTCCCTGTCCTCAGGAAGTACCCCCTGATCCTACCTCAGAGGCTCAGTGCTCAGCTGCTGTTTCCTCAGAGTCTCCCTGCACCGCCAGGCACTTACTCTCTCTCTCTCTCTACATCTTTCTTTTTAAGTCTCTTTCTCTCTCTGTCTCTCTCTCTCTGTCTCTCTCTCTGTCTCTCTCTCTCTGTCTCTCTCTCTGTCTCTCTCTCTGTGTCTCTCTCTACATCTTTCTTTTTAAGTCTCTTTCTCTCTCTGTCTCTCTCTCTCTCTCTGTCTCTCTCTCTGTCTCTCTCTCTGTCTCTGTCTCTCTCTCTCGCTCTCTCTACATCTTTCTTTTAAGTCTCTCGCTCTCTCTCTCTACATCTTTCTTTTTAAGTCGCTCTTTCTCTCTCTGTCTCTCTCTCTGTCTCTCTCTCTGTCTCTCTCTGTCTCTGTCTCTCTCTGTCTCTCTCTCTGTCTCTCTGTCTCTCTCTCTCTCTCTCTCTCTCTGTCTCTCTCTCTCTCTGTCTCTCTGTCTCTCGCTCTCTACATCTTTCTTTTTAAGTCTCTTTCTCTCGCTCTCCTAAAATTAGAAAACATACTCTAATCTTTCAATCAGAGCTGTTAAGCCCTAAAAAAATGGCAAGCGTGCAAAAAGTAGCATTCCCATCCCCTAGACCAGGGAAGAAAAAAAGCCCCCTTGCTCGTTACAAATGATAAGTCAACAAAGAGAAACTTTTAGAACGAGAAAAAAAATCTGGAGTCAGATGGGGATGATTTTCAGATATGAGGTCGAACGTTATAATTGGATTTGGGGTTGGCTTTGGGTCAGCCCCCTCTACAGTTCATTACTTGTTGCAGCTCATGTACACCAAGTGACAACCCACTGGGCAAAAACAGATTGAATCAACGTTGTTTCAATGTCCTTTCAACCAAAAAATGGCGATGACATTGAATCAGCATGGGAAACTGACTGGATTTGAAAAAAGTAATTAACCTAAGGGAATTTAGTATTTTTCACCCAACTTCTAACCTTCTTCGCGTTAGTTGACCACTCAGCCAAATGTAAACCAAAACTAGATGTTGAAATGGCGGAGGAAGCAATACGGTCGGTAAACAGGACCGCAGAAGGACCGTTTACGAAGGGAAGTGGATACTCTTTTTTGAACCGCTACGAAACCGCAAGCGCTACAACATTGTTTACTTCCTGTATTAAAGCTACAATCTGAAGTGACAGCGGACTGAGTCTTAAAGGATAGAACTTCATCGGTGAATTTGGGAACAGTTACATTTCTCTAACCAGGTCCCTCAACATTCAACCAAACCAAGTGGCAGGGCTGTACTTTAGTTGCCAAATGAATTGTAGTTTGTGGCTTTACCGTGGCGAAGCAGGAGACTTCAGATGGTTCCAGTCTAGTTCTCCACAGCTGCTGCACGGACTGTGTGGGTGAGAGCGTGTGGTCGGTGGAAAAACCCTCATTTAACTCTTCACATCCTGTTTACGATACATAGGCCTGTCCTCTGGTGTACTGGTGCTATAATATCTACGGTTTTAGTTTGGTTAGTAGGAATCTCTTAAAAGCACGGGATTACAGCGCTTGGTTCGTTTTCTTGTTCTTCCCCTGTTTAAAAATCCCTTGGTTGGAATTGTGTCGCAATCTGGGTAATGTGTGAGTAATATCTGTCGTTGGGTCAGCTGAAGTCATGTTGTTGCTATGGTTTCACTTCCTTATAATAATCACTAATGTGAGAGCATGCACATGTGTGCGTATTACTCAACCTCCAAATAGCTGAGTTTAAGCTATCAGAATTCTCAAAATACACTGAAATACATTTCAAATTCTCAAAATTCACTGACTAAAATACACTCCCGTGCATTTAACCCAGGTATTTGAAAACAGTATTTGAAATAAGTATTTGAAAATACTGTCAAATACAATTTGGTAGACAATTTCTTTTTTACAAATAACCATTCAAATACTTAAATAAAAGTACTTCTTTTGGGCTGTGTATTTGAAAATACTGAAATACACAGAAAAAGTATTTTAAATATCAGATACTCAAATACACATGTATTTGAACACGTCTGTCAAGTGTAAAATGTGTGTTTGCCCCAATGTCATTATAAATGTGTGTGTGTCCCAATGTCATTCTGTGTGTGTGTGTGTGTGTGTGTGTGTGTGTGTGTGTGTCATTCTAAATGTGTGGTGTGTGTATGCGTGCGCCAATGTCATTCTAAATGTGTGTGTGTGTGTGTGTTTCCCCTGTAGAAGCTGGAGGAGGCAGACAGAAAGGCTCTGAACACCAAAGAGCAGCTCCAGAGAGCACCGCTACCTCAAACGACGTCTGGAACAGCTGGTGATGCCTGGAGCGTGGAGACGTACCCGAACCGACAGCCTAGGCTCCACCATCTCCACCGACTCAGAGCAAAGGTACGCTGGGACACCCGCATGACACCGACATGGAAAGGTACTCCTGAGCAAAGGTACCTGGGATATACCTATGCTCCACATGACATCCACCGTACTCAGAGCAAGGTACGCTGGGACATACGCATGACACACGACATACAAGGTACTCAGAGCAAGGTACGCTGGGATATACCTATGACACACGACATACAAGGTACTCAGAGCAAGGTACGCTGGGACACCCGTATGACACACGACATACAAGGTACTCAGAGCAAGGTACGCTGGGATATACCTATGACACACGACATACAAGGTACTCAGAGCAAGGTACGCTGGGACACCCGTATGACACACGAGATACAAGGTACTCAGAGCAAGGTACGCTGGGATATACCTATGACACACGACATATAAGGTACTCAGAGCAAGGTACGCAGGGACATACGCATGTCACGCGACATACAAGGTACTCAGAGCAAGGTACGCTGGGACATACGCATGACACTCACACGCGGCTCCCTGAAGCCTTTAGTAACCTATGAATGTGGTTTCCATTTATCCTTTGACCCCCCTTTGATTTAACAACTGATGTGGATCAGTAGAACCAGATGTGGGGACTCTTTAGGTCAAGTCAATGACTGTAAATTAACTAATTACTGGTCAAGGGGAGGGGAGCAAGAACTGACAGCACTGCAGCTCTTAAGTAAGTTTTCTAGCACAGAATTAATCTATTCCACAAGATATAGTATGTTACAAACAGCACCGAACATCACCAAACAGCACCAAACATCACCAAACATCACTAAACAGCACCAACCAGCACAGTACCAAACATCACCAAACAGCATCAAACAGCACCAAACACAGTACCAAACCAAACAGCACCAAGCAGCACCAAAACCAGTACCAAACAGCCAAGCATCACCAAACAGCACCAAGCAGTACCAAACAGCACCAAACAGAACCCTATACACCACTGCATTACCTTAGCCAATGATCTACCAGTACCAGTGAGCCAGTTTGCTACAGCAGGAAAATGTGAATTATTATGTGGATTATAATTCATTTATATTTTTGTAGGGGTTTATACATGTTTTGTAAGGGGGAAATCAGGTCTGAAATTACAAAGTGGAAATAACAAACTTTAGAGGCCTTTTAAACCTCAAATAGACCACAAATATTCTCCTGCAAAAGATAGTTATCCTGCAA